>NW_026610572.1:91244-122564 GCF_029499605.1 Hyla sarda
CCAGGACACATAAAGGAGAACAATCTACAGATCAATGCCGCCACCTGATGGCGCTACAAGCCGAGAATCATCACGTATACAGACGACTTACCTTCTCCTCTGCCGGGCGCTTTACAGGAGGAGCGTCTGTCTCCTCTCCTTCACCCTCCTCGTCTCCTTCGCCCTCACCGTCACCCTCTACTGGATAAGAAGAGAAGTCAGTATATAACAGCGCAGAGCCCTGGGTTGGGGAGGGGGATTCTCGTCACCCTCTACTGGATAAGAAGAGAAGTCAGTATATAACAGCGCGGAGCCCTGGGTTGGGGGGGGGGATTCTCGTCACCCTCTCCTGGATAAGAAGAGAAGTCAGTATATAACAGCGCAGAGCCCTGGGTTGGGGAGGGGGATTCTCGTCACCCTCTACTGGATAACAAGAGAAGTCAGTATATAACAGCGCAGAGCCCTGGGTTGGGGGGGGGGGGATTCTCGTCACCCTCTACTGGATAAGAAGAGAAGTCAGTATATAACAGCGCGGAGCCCTGGGTTGGGGAGGGGGATTCTCGTCACCCTCTACTGGATAAGAAGAGAAGTCAGTATATAACAGCGCAGAGCCCTGGGTTGGGGGGGGGGGGGGGATTCTCGTCACCCTCTACTGGATAAGAAGAGAAGTCAGTATATAACAGCGCGGAGCCCTGGGTTGTTGGGGGGGGGGGGGGGATTCTCGTCACCCTCTCCTGGATAAGAAGAGAAGTCAGTATATAACAGCGCGGAGCCCTGGGTTGGGGGGGGGTGGGGATTCTCGTCACCCTCTACTGGATAAGAAGAGAAGTCAGTATATAACAGCGCGGAGCCCTGGGTTGGGGGGGGGGTGGGGATTCTCGTCACCCTCTACTGGATAAGAAGAGAAGTCAGTATATAACAGTGCGGATGCCCTGGGTTGGGGGGGGGGGGATTCTCGTCACCCTCTCCTGGATAAGAAGAGAAGTCAGTATATAACAGCGCGGAGCCCTGGGTTGGGGGGGGGTGGGGATTCTCGTCACCCTCTACTGGATAAGAAGAGAAGTCAGTATATAACAGTGCGGAGCCCTGGGTTGGGGGGGGGGGGATTCTCGTCACCCTCTCCTGGATAAGAAGAGAAGTCAGTATATAACAGCGCGGAGCCCTGGGTTGGGGGGGAATTCTCCGCTCGCCTCCTTCCCCCAAATCGTCTAGGTCACGGACATGTGTAAACGTCTATGGGGTGTAAAGCACTTGTTCTCCTGATCAGTGGGGGTGTCAGCACCGAGACCCCGAATGATCACAATCACTGATGTCTCTGAAGCCCCCGTACATGTAGTACGCCCCAATACTTCTATGTATCAGCAGGACAACACTGTATATACCAAATACAACAGAAACCAATCTACCAGGAGCAGCGGCACCTCACACTAACAGTGTAATCTCTATGGAGAAGAGTCCGGACATGGAGCCATTGTCTACACTCACCTGCTGACCATCACCCTACTGCCTATAACCTACAGACCCATCACCCTGCAGACCTATAACCTACAGACCCATCACCCTGTTGACCTATAACCTACTGATCCATCACCCTGCTGACCCATCACCCTGCTGACCCATCACCCTAGTAACCCATCACGCTGCTGACCTATAACCTACTGACCCATCACCCTGCTGACCTATAACCTACTGACCCATCACCCTGCTGACCTATAACCTACTGACCCATCACCCCTGCTGACCTATAACCTACTGACCCATCACCCTGCTGACCCGCAGAACCAGACAGAGCAACAACCCTGAGGGAATCCGGCTGCAGAGATGGTGAAGAACCCTCCCCATAGTACACATTATACAGACCCCTCCCCCTCAGCCTATCACCTCCCCCTCCTCATAATACAGACACCTCCCCCCTCCTCATTATACCAGACCCCTCCCCCTCAGCCTATCACCTCCCCCTCATTATACAGACCCCCCCCCCTCAGCCTATCACCACCTCCTCCTCCTCATTATACAGACCCCTCCCCCTCAGCCTATCACCTCCTCCTCCTCATTATACAGACCCCCTCCCCCTCAGCCTATCACCTCCTCCTCATTATACAGACCCCTCCCCCCTCAGCCTATCACCCTCCTCCTCCTCATCTATACCGACCCCTCCCCCTCAGCCTATCACCCCCTCCTCCTCCTCATTATACAGACCCCTCCCCCTCAGCCTATCACCTCCTCCTCATACAGACCCCTCCCCCTCAGCCTATCACCTCCTCCTCATTATACAGACCCCTCCCCCTCAGGCCTATCACCTCCTCCTCATTATACAGACCCCTCCCCCTCAGCCTATCACCTCCTCCTCATTATACAGACCCCTCCCCCTCAGCCTATCACCTCCTCCTCATTATACAGACCCCTCCCCCTCAGCCTATCACCTCCTCCTCATTATACAGACCCCTCCCCCTCAGCCTATCACCTCCTCCTCCTCCTCATTATACAGACCTCTCCCCCTAGCCTATCACCTCCCCCTCATTATACAGACCCCTCAGCTATCACCTCCTCCTCATTATACAGACCCCTCCCCCTCAGCCTATCACCTCCCCCTCATTATACAGACCCCTAGCCTATCACCTCCCCCCTCATTATACAGACCTCTCCCCCTAGCCTATCACCTCCCCCTCATTATACAGACCCCTCAGCCTATCACCTCCTCCTCATTATACAGACCCCTCCCCCTCAGCCTATCACCTCCCCCTCATTATACAGACCCCTCAGCCTATCACCTCCCCCTCATTATACAGACCCCTCCGCCTATCACCTCACCCTCATTATACAGACCCCCTCCCCCTCATTATACAGACCCCTCCCCTCATACAGACCCCTCCCCCTAGCCTATCACCTCCCCCTTATTATACAGACCCCTCAGCCTATCACCTCCTCCTCATTATACAGACCCCTCCCCCTCAGCCTATCACCTCCTCCTCATTATACAGACCCCTCAGCCTATCACCTCCTCCTCATTATACAGACCCCTCCGCCTCATTATACAGACCCCTCCCCCTAATTATACAGACCCCTAGCCTATCACCTCCTCCTCATTATACAGACCCCTCCCCCTCAGCCTATCACCTCCCCCTCATTATACAGACCCCTCAGCCTATCACCTCCTCCTCATTATACAGACCCCCTAGCCTATCACCTCCTCCTCCTCCTCATTATACAGACCCCTCCCCCCTCAGCCTATCACCTCCTCCTCATTATACAGACCCCTCCCCCTCAGCCTATCACCTCCTCCTCATTATACAGACCCCTCCCCCTCAGCCTATCACCTCCTCCTCCTCCTCATTATACAGACCCCTCCCCCTAGCCTATCACCTCCCCCTCATTATACAGACCCCTCAGCCTATCACCTCCTCCTCATTATACAGACCCCTCAGCCTATCACCTCCCCCTCATTATACAGACCCCTCCCCCTCAGCCTATCACCTCCCCCTCATTATACAGACCCCTCAGCCTATCACCTCCTCCTCATTATACACACCCCTCCCCCTATCACCTCCCCCCTCATTATACAGACCCCTCCCCCTCAGCCTATCACCTTCTCCTCCTCCTCATTATACAGACCCCTCCCCTCAGCCTATCACCTCCTCATTATACAGACCCCACCCCCTAAGCCTATCACCACCTCCTCCTCATTATACAGATCCCTCCCCTCAGCCTATCACCTCTTTCTCATTATACAGACCCCTCCCCCTCAGCCTATCACCTTCTCCTCCTCCTCCTCATTATACAGACCCCTCCCCTCAGCCTATCACCTCCTCATTATACAGACCCCACCCCTAAGCCTATCACCACCTCCTCCTCATTATACAGATCCCTCCCCTCAGCCTATCACCTCTTTCTCATTATACAGACCCCTCCCCTCAGCCTATCACCTTCTCATTATACAGACCCCTCCCCTCAGCCTATCACCTCCTCCTCATTATACAGAGCCCTCCCCCTCAGCCTATCACCTCCTCCTTATACAGACCCCTCCCCCTCAGCCTATCACCTCCTCCTCCTCATTATACAGACCCCTCCCCCTCATTATACAGACCCCTCCCCTCATACAGACCCCTCCCCCTAGCCTATCACCTCCCCCTCATTATACAGACCCCTCAGCCTATCACCTCCTCCTCATTATACAGACCCCTCCCCCTCAGCCTATCACCTCCTCCTCATTATACAGACCCCTCCCCCTCATTATACAGACCCCTCCCCTCATTATACAGACCCCTAGCCTATCACCTCCTCCTCATTATACAGACCCCTCCCCCTCAGCCTATCACCTCCCCCTCATTATACAGACCCCCTCAGCCTATCACCTCCTCCTCATTATACAGACCCCTCCCCCTCAGCCTATCACCTCCCCCTCATTATACAGACCCCTCCCCCTCAGCCTATCACCTTCTCCTCCTCCTCATTATACAGACCCCTCCCCTCAGCCTATCTCCTCATTATACAGACCCCACCCCCTAAGCCTATCACCACCTCCTCCTCCTCCTCATTATACAGATCCCTCCCCTCAGCCTATCACCTCCTCCTCATTATACAGACCCCTCCCCCTCAGCCTATCACCTTCTCCTCCTCCTCCTCATTATACAGACCCCTCCCCTCAGCCTATCACCTTCTCATTATACAGACCCCTCCCCTCAGCCTATCACCTCCTCCTCATTATACAGAGCCCTCCCCCTCAGCCTATCACCACCTCCTCCTCATTATACAGACCCCTCCCCCTCAGCCTATCACCTTCTCCTCCTCCTCCTCATTATACAGACCCCTCCCCTCAGCCTATCACCTTCTCATTATACAGACCCCTCCCCTCAGCCTATCACCTCCTCCTCATTATACAGACCCCTCCCCCTCAGCCTATCACCTCCCCCTCATTATACAGACCCCTCAGCCTATCACCTCCTCCTCATTATACAGACCCCTCCCCCTCAGCCTACCTCCCCCTCATTATACAGACCCCTCCCCCTCAGCCTATCACCTTCTCCTCCTCCTCATTATACAGACCCCTCCCCTCAGCCTATCACCTCCTCATTATACAGACCCCACCCCCTAAGCCTATCACCACCTCCTCCTCATTATACAGATCCCTCCCCTCAGCCTATCACCTCTTTCTCATTATACAGACCCCTCCCCCTCAGCCTATCACCTTCTCCTCCTCCTCATTATACAGACCCCTCCCCTCAGCCTATCACCTTCTCATTATACAGACCCCTCCCCTCAGCCTATCACCTCCTCCTCATTATACAGAGCCCTCCCCCTCAGCCTATCACCTCCTCCTTATACAGACCCCTCCCCCTCAGCCTATCACCTCCTCCTCCTCATTATACAGACCCCTCCCCCTCAGCCTATCACCTCCTCCTCCTCATTATACAGACCCCTCCCCCTCATTATACAGACCCCTCCCCTCATACAGACCCCTCCCCCTAGCCTATCACCTCCCCCTCATTATACAGACCCCTCAGCCTATCACCTCCTCCTCATTATACAGACCCCTCCCCCTCAGCCTATCACCTCCTCCTCATTATACAGACCCCTCCCCCTCATTATACAGACCCCTCCCCCTCATTATACAGACCCCTAGCCTATCACCTCCTCCTCATTATACAGACCCCTCCCCCTCAGCCTATCACCTCCCCCTCATTATACAGACCCCCTCAGCCTATCACCTCCTCCTCATTATACAGACCCCTCCCCCTCAGCCTATCACCTCCCCCTCATTATACAGACCCCCTCAGCCTATCACCTCCTCCTCATTATACAGACCCCTCAGCCTATCACCTCCTCCTCATTATACAGACCCCTCCCCCTCAGCCTATCACCTTCTCATTATACAGACCCCTCCCCTCAGCCTATCACCTCCTCCTCATTATACAGAGCCCTCCCCCTCAGCCTATCACCTTCTCATTATACAGACCCCACCCCTAAGCCTATCACCACCTCCTCCTCATTATACAGATCCCTCCCCTCAGCCTATCACCTCCTCCTCCTCATTATACAGACCCCTCCCCCTAATTATACAGACCCCTAGCCTATCACCTCCTCCTTATTATACAGACCCCTCCCCCTCAGCCTATCACCCCCTCATTATACAGACCCCTCGCCCTCAGCCTATCACCTTCTCCTCCTCCTCATTATACAGACCCCTCCCCTCAGCCTATCACCTCCTCATTATACAGACCCCACCCCCTAAGCCTATCACCACCTCCTCCTCATTATACAGATCCCTCCCCTCAGCCTATCACCTCCTCCTCATTATACAGACCCCTCCCCCTCAGCCTATCACCTTCTTCTCCTCCTCCTCATTATACAGACCCCTCCCCTCAGCCTATCACCTTCTCATTATACAGACCCCTCCCCTCAGCCTATTACCTCCTCCTCATTATACAGAGCCCTCCCCCTCAGCCTATCACCTTCTCATTATACAGACCCCTCCCCCTCAGCCTATCACCTTCTCCTCCTCCTCCTCATTATACAGACCCCTCCCCTCAGCCTATCACCTTCTCATTATACAGACCCCTCCCCTCAGCCTATCACCTCCTCCTAATTATACAGACCCCTCCCCCTCAGCCTATCACCTTCTTCTCATTATACAGACCCCTCCCCCCATTCTCAGTGAGGAGGCCCCTCCCCTCAGCCTATTACCTCCTCCTCATTATACAGAGCCCTCCCCCTCAGCCTATCACCTTCTCATTATACAGACCCCTCCCCCTCAGCCTATCACCTTCTCCTCCTCCTTCTCATTATACAGACCCCTCCCCCTCAGCCTATCACCTCCTCCTAATTATAGAGACCCCTCCCCCTCAGCCTATCACCTTCTTCTCATTATACAGACCCCTCCCCCCATTCTCAGTGAGGAGGCCCCTCACCTTCATCGTCCTCCTTCTCCTCCTCCTCATTATACAGACCCCTCCCCTCAGCCTATCACCTCCTCATTATACAGACCCCACCCCCTAAGCCTATCACCACCTCCTCCTCATTATACAGATCCCTCCCCTCAGCCTATCACCTCCTCCTCATTATACAGACCCCTCCCCCTCAGCCTATCACCTTCTCCTCCTCCTCCTCATTATACAGACCCCTCCCCTCAGCCTATCACCTCCTCCTCATTATACAGAGCCCTCCCCCTCAGCCTATCACCACCTCCTCCTCATTATACAGATCCCTCCCCTCAGCCTATCACCTCCTCCTCCTCATTATACAGACCCCTCCCCCTAATTATACAGACCCCTAGCCTATCACCTCCTCCTCATTATACAGACCCCTCCCCCTCAGCCTATCACCTCCCCCTCATTATACAGACCCCTCAGCCTATCACCTCCTCCTCATTATACAGACCCCTCCCCCTCAGCCTACCTCCCCCTCATTATACAGACCCCTCCCCCTCAGCCTATCACCTTCTCCTCCTCCTCATTATACAGACCCCTCCCCTCAGCCTATCACCTCCTCATTATACAGACCCCACCCCCTAAGCCTATCACCACCTCCTCCTCATTATACAGATCCCTCCCCTCAGCCTATCACCTCCTCCTCATTATACAGACCCCTCCCCCTAATTATACAGACCCCTAGCCTATCACCTCCTCCTCATTATACAGACCCCTCCCCCTCAGCCTATCACCTCCCCCTCATTATACAGACCCCTCAGCCTATCACCTCCTCCTCATTATACAGACCCCTCCCCCTCAGCCTACCTCCCCCTCATTATACAGACCCCTCCCCCTCAGCCTATCACCTTCTCCTCCTCCTCATTATACAGACCCCTCCCCTCAGCCTATCACCTCCTCATTATACAGACCCCACCCCCTAAGCCTATCACCACCTCCTCCTCATTATACAGATCCCTCCCCTCAGCCTATCACCTTCTCCTCCTCCTCATTATACAGACCCCTCCCCTCAGCCTATCACCTTCTCATTATACAGACCCCTCCCCTCAGCCTATCACCTCCTCCTCATTATACAGAGCCCTCCCCCTCAGCCTATCACCTCCTCCTTATACAGACCCCTCCCCCTCAGCCTATCACCTCCTCCTCCTCATTATACAGACCCCTCCCCCTCAGCCTATCACCTCCTCCTCATTATACAGACCCCTCCCCCTCATTATACAGACCCCTCCCCTCATACAGACCCCTCCCCCTAGCCTATCACCTCCCCCTCATTATACAGACCCCTCAGCCTATCACCTCCTCCTCATTATACAGACCCCTCCCCCTCAGCCTATCACCTCCTCCTCATTATACAGACCCCTCCCCCTCATTATACAGACCCCTCCCCCTCATTATACAGACCCCTAGCCTATCACCTCCTCCTCATTATACAGACCCCTCCCCCTCAGCCTATCACCTCCCCCTCATTATACAGACCCCCTCAGCCTATCACCTCCTCCTCATTATACAGACCCCTCCCCCTCAGCCTATCACCTCCCCCTCATTATACAGACCCCCTCAGCCTATCACCTCCTCCTCATTATACAGACCCCTCCCCCTCAGCCTATCACCTCCCCCTCATTATACAGACCCCCTCAGCCTATCACCTCCTCCTCATTATACAGACCCCTCCCCTCAGCCTATCACCTCCCCCTCATTATACAGACCCCCTCAGCCTATCACCTCCTCCTCATTATACAGACCCCTCCCCTCAGCCTATCACCTTCTCATTATACAGACCCCTCCCCTCAGCCTATCACCTCCTCCTCATTATACAGAGCCCTCCCCCTCAGCCTATCACCTTCTCATTATACAGACCCCACCCCTAAGCCTATCACCACCTCCTCCTCATTATACAGATCCCTCCCCTCAGCCTATCACCTCCTCCTCCTCATTATACAGACCCCTCCCCCTAATTATACAGACCCCTAGCCTATCACCTCCTCCTTATTATACAGACCCCTCCCCCTCAGCCTATCACCCCCTCATTATACAGACCCCTCGCCCTCAGCCTATCACCTTCTCCTCCTCCTCATTATACAGACCCCTCCCCTCAGCCTATCACCTCCTCATTATACAGACCCCACCCCCTAAGCCTATCACCACCTCCTCCTCATTATACAGATCCCTCCCCTCAGCCTATCACCTCCTCCTCATTATACAGACCCCTCCCCCTCAGCCTATCACCTTCTTCTCCTCCTCCTCCTCATTATACAGACCCCTCCCCTCAGCCTATCACCTTCTCATTATACAGACCCCTCCCCTCAGCCTATTACCTCCTCCTCATTATACAGAGCCCTCCCCCTCAGCCTATCACCTTCTCATTATACAGACCCCTCCCCCTCAGCCTATCACCTTCTCCTCCTCCTCCTCATTATACAGACCCCTCCCCTCAGCCTATCACCTTCTCATTATACAGACCCCTCCCCTCAGCCTATCACCTCCTCCTAATTATACAGACCCCTCCCCCTCAGCCTATCACCTTCTTCTCATTATACAGACCCCTCCCCCCATTCTCAGTGAGGAGGCCCCTCCCCTCAGCCTATTACCTCCTCCTCATTATACAGAGCCCTCCCCCTCAGCCTATCACCTTCTCATTATACAGACCCCTCCCCCTCAGCCTATCACCTTCTCCTCCTCCTTCTCATTATACAGACCCCTCCCCCTCAGCCTATCACCTCCTCCTAATTATAGAGACCCCTCCCCCTCAGCCTATCACCTTCTTCTCATTATACAGACCCCTCCCCCCATTCTCAGTGAGGAGGCCCCTCACCTTCATCGTCCTCCTTCTCCTCCTCCTCATTATACAGACCCCTCCCCTCAGCCTATCACCTCCTCATTATACAGACCCCACCCCCTAAGCCTATCACCACCTCCTCCTCATTATACAGATCCCTCCCCTCAGCCTATCACCTCCTCCTCATTATACAGACCCCTCCCCCTCAGCCTATCACCTTCTCCTCCTCCTCCTCATTATACAGACCCCTCCCCTCAGCCTATCACCTCCTCCTCATTATACAGAGCCCTCCCCCTCAGCCTATCACCACCTCCTCCTCATTATACAGATCCCTCCCCTCAGCCTATCACCTCCTCCTCCTCATTATACAGACCCCTCCCCCTAATTATACAGACCCCTAGCCTATCACCTCCTCCTCATTATACAGACCCCTCCCCCTCAGCCTATCACCTCCCCCTCATTATACAGACCCCTCAGCCTATCACCTCCTCCTCATTATACAGACCCCTCCCCCTCAGCCTACCTCCCCCTCATTATACAGACCCCTCCCCCTCAGCCTATCACCTTCTCCTCCTCCTCATTATACAGACCCCTCCCCTCAGCCTATCACCTCCTCATTATACAGACCCCACCCCCTAAGCCTATCACCACCTCCTCCTCATTATACAGATCCCTCCCCTCAGCCTATCACCTCCTCCTCATTATACAGACCCCTCCCCCTAATTATACAGACCCCTAGCCTATCACCTCCTCCTCATTATACAGACCCCTCCCCCTCAGCCTATCACCTCCCCCTCATTATACAGACCCCTCAGCCTATCACCTCCTCCTCATTATACAGACCCCTCCCCCTCAGCCTACCTCCCCCTCATTATACAGACCCCTCCCCCTCAGCCTATCACCTTCTCCTCCTCCTCATTATACAGACCCCTCCCCTCAGCCTATCACCTCCTCATTATACAGACCCCACCCCCTAAGCCTATCACCACCTCCTCCTCATTATACAGATCCCTCCCCTCAGCCTATCACCTTCTCCTCCTCCTCATTATACAGACCCCTCCCCTCAGCCTATCACCTTCTCATTATACAGACCCCTCCCCTCAGCCTATCACCTCCTCCTCATTATACAGAGCCCTCCCCCTCAGCCTATCACCTCCTCCTTATACAGACCCCTCCCCCTCAGCCTATCACCTCCTCCTCCTCATTATACAGACCCCTCCCCCTCAGCCTATCACCTCCTCCTCATTATACAGACCCCTCCCCCTCATTATACAGACCCCTCCCCTCATACAGACCCCTCCCCCTAGCCTATCACCTCCCCCTCATTATACAGACCCCTCAGCCTATCACCTCCTCCTCATTATACAGACCCCTCCCCCTCAGCCTATCACCTCCTCCTCATTATACAGACCCCTCCCCCTCATTATACAGACCCCTCCCCCTCATTATACAGACCCCTAGCCTATCACCTCCTCCTCATTATACAGACCCCTCCCCCTCAGCCTATCACCTCCCCCTCATTATACAGACCCCCTCAGCCTATCACCTCCTCCTCATTATACAGACCCCTCCCCCTCAGCCTATCACCTCCCCCTCATTATACAGACCCCCTCAGCCTATCACCTCCTCCTCATTATACAGACCCCTCCCCCTCAGCCTATCACCTCCCCCTCATTATACAGACCCCCTCAGCCTATCACCTCCTCCTCATTATACAGACCCCTCCCCTCAGCCTATCACCTCCCCCTCATTATACAGACCCCCTCAGCCTATCACCTCCTCCTCATTATACAGACCCCTCCCCTCAGCCTATCACCTTCTCATTATACAGACCCCTCCCCTCAGCCTATCACCTCCTCCTCATTATACAGAGCCCTCCCCCTCAGCCTATCACCTTCTCATTATACAGACCCCACCCCTAAGCCTATCACCACCTCCTCCTCATTATACAGATCCCTCCCCTCAGCCTATCACCTCCTCCTCCTCATTATACAGACCCCTCGCCCTCAGCCTATCACCTTCTCCTCCTCCTCCTCCTCATTATACAGACCCCTCCCCTCAGCCTATCACCTCCTCATTATACAGACCCCACCCCCTAAGCCTATCACCACCTCCTCCTCATTATACAGATCCCTCCCCTCAGCCTATCACCTCCTCCTCATTATACAGACCCCTCCCCCTCAGCCTATCACCTTCTCCTCCTCCTCCTCATTATACAGACCCCTCCCCTCAGCCTATCACCTTCTCATTATACAGACCCCTCCCCTCAGCCTATCACCTCCTCCTAATTATACAGACCCCTCCCCCTCAGCCTATCACCTTCTTCTCATTATACAGACCCCTCCCCCCATTCTCAGTGAGGAGGCCCCTCCCCTCAGCCTATTACCTCCTCCTCATTATACAGAGCCCTCCCCCTCAGCCTATCACCTTCTCATTATACAGACCCCTCCCCCTCAGCCTATCACCTTCTCCTCCTCCTTCTCATTATACAGACCCCTCCCCCTCAGCCTATCACCTCCTCCTAATTATAGAGACCCCTCCCCCTCAGCCTATCACCTTCTTCTCATTATACAGACCCCTCCCCCCATTCTCAGTGAGGAGGCCCCTCACCTTCATCGTCCTCCTCCTCCGGATCCTCGGTGTTCTTCTTCTCCTCACTCTGAGCGGATCCGTTCTCTTCCTGCAGGAAAAACATTTATAATAAATACTAAGAATCAACTCAACTGGTCCGACCCAATACATAAGTCACCACCCCCCTCCAACCACCAATCACCACACACCTCCAACCACCACCCCCCTCCAACCATCACCAATCACCACACACCTCCAAACACCACCCCCCTCCAACCATCACCAATCACCACACACCTCCAAACACCACCCCCCTCCAACCACCACCAATCACCACCCCCCTCCAACCACCACCAATCACCACACACCTCCAAACACCACCCCCCTCCAACCACCACACACCTCCAACCACCACCAATCACCACCCCCCTCCAACCACCACCCCCCTCCAACCACCACACACCTCCAACCCCCACCAATCACCACCCCCCTCCAACAACCAATCACCACACACCTCCAACCACCACCTCCCTCCAACCACCACCAATCACCACACACCTCCAAACACCACCCCCCTCCAACCACCACCCCCCTCCAACCACCACCAATCACCACCCCCCTCCAACCACCTCCAAACACCACACACCTCCAACCACCACCAATCACCACCCCCCTCCAACCACCACCCCCAAACACCACCCCCTCCAACCACCACACACCTCCAACCACCACCAATCACCACCCCCCTCCAACCACCACCAATCACCACCCCCCTCCAACCACCCCCCTCCAACCACCACCAATCACCACCCCCCTCCAACCACCACCAATCACCACACACCTCCAAACACCACCCCCCTCCAACCACCACCCCCCTGGTTGTGAACTACAAACACCAGCATGCCCAGAAAGGAGGATAATGACATAAGAGAAGACTTACTGTGCCATTGGCCGGGGGATGATCAGCGCCGCCATTCTCTGTTTTCTCCTTCACCACTTCCTTCTTCTCTTCCTTCTTCTCCTTCACCACTTCCTTCTTCTCTTCCTTCTCCTTCAGATCCTGCACAATACAAAGTATTCAAATTTATATACATATAATACAATACACACAATAATATATATAATACAATACACACAATAATACACTGCTCAAAAGAATAAAGGGAACACATAACCAACACAACGTAACTCCAAGTCCCTGACACTTGTGTGAAATCCCACTGTCCACTCAGGAAGAACACTGATTGACAATCAATTCACATGGAACAGACAACACGTGGAAATTATAGGCAATTACCAAGACACCCCCAATAAAGGAGTGGTTCTGCAGGTGGTGACCACAGACCACTTCTCAGTTGCTTCCTGGCTGATGTTTTGGTCACTTTTGAATGCTGGCGGTGCTTTCACTCTAGTGGTAGCATGAGACGGAGTCTACAACCCACACAAGTGGCTCAGGTAGGGCAGCTCATCCAGGATGGCACATCAATGCGAGCTGTGACAAGAAGGTTTGCTGTGTCTGTCAGCGTAGTGTCCAGAGCATGGAGGCGCTACCAGGAGACAGGCCAGTACATCAGGAGACGTGGAGGAGGCAACAACCCAGCAGCAGGACTGCTACCTCCGCCATTGTGCCAGGAGGAGCACTGCCAGAGCCCTGCAAAATGACCTCCAGCAGGTCACAAATGTGCATGTGTCCACTCACACGGTCAGAAACAGACTCCATGAGGGTGGTATGAGGGCTCGACGTCCACAGGTGGGGGTTGTGCTTACAGCCCAACACTGTGCAGGACCTTTGGCATTTGCCAGAGAACAACAAGATTGGCAAATTCACCACTGGCGCCCTGTACTCTTCACAGATGAAAGCAGGTTCACACTGAGCACATGTGACAGACATGACAGAGTCTGGAGACGCCGTGGAGAACGTTCTGCTGCCTGTAACATCCTCCAGCATGACCAGTTTGGCGGTGGGTCAGTAATGGTGTGGGGTGGCATTTCTTTGGGGAGCCGCACAGCCCTCCATGTGCTTACCAGAGGTAGCCTGACTGCCATTAGGTACGAGATGAGATCCTCAGACCCCTTGTGAGACCATATGCTGGTGCGGTTGGGTTCCTCCTAATACAAGACAATGCTAGACCTCATGTGTCTGGAGTGTGTCAGCAGTTCCTACAAGAGGAAGGCATTGATGCTATGGACTGGCCGCCTGTTCCCCTGAATCCGATTGAGCACATCTGGGACGTCTCGCTCCATCCACCACAGACTGTCCAGGAGTTGGTGGATGCTTTAGTCCAGGTCTGGGAGGACATCCCTCAGGAGACCATCCTCCACCTCATCAGGAGCATGCCCAGGCGGGGAGGTCATACGGGCACATGGAGGCCACACACACTACTGAGCCTCATTGGGACTTGTATTAAGGACATTACATAAAGTTGGATCGGCCTGTAGTGGGGTTTTCCTCTGTGATTTTGAGGGTGACTCCATATCCAGACCTCCAGGGGTTAATGATTTCCATTGATAATTTTTGGTGATTTTGTTGTCAGTGAATTCAACTATGTAAAGAGGAAAGGATTTCATACGATTAGTTCAGATCTACAATGTGTTATCACAGGGAGACCTTACTAGGTTATTGAGCAGTGTGTATACAGTATATATATATATCTAATAATCATAATAATAATAATAAATCAGAATAGAAAGAAACTAGAAATACAATAAACCTCTATATAATACAATAAACCTCTATATAATACAATAAACCTCTATATAATACAATAAACCTCTATATAATACAATAAACCTCTATATAATACAATAAACCTCTATATAATACAATAAATAACAATAGAGAATAAAAGTAGAATCACTACGAATGTTCCTTATCATATGCGACTACTACAACCCCCATCCTCCAATCATAACTACGACCTGCACAGCCCCTTATAATGTCACTACTACCCCTTATAATCCTGCATCTCCCCCCGGTAATAATCTCCTCCAGTCCCCGGCAACATTCTCCTCACCGGGGACCTGATGAGAATATTACCGGGGACCTGATGAGAATATCACCGGGGACCTGATGAGAATATCACCGGGGACCTGATGAGAATATTACCGGGGACCTGATGAGAATATTACCGGGGACCTGATGAGAATATTACCGGGGACCTGATGAGAATATTACCGGGGACCTGATGAGAATATTACCGGGGACCTGATGAGAATATTACCGGGGAGGAGGGGAATATTACCGGGGACCTGATGAGAATATTACCGGGGAGGAGGGGAATATTACCGGGGACCTGATGAGAATATCACCGGGGACCTGATGAGAATATCACCGGGGACCTGATGAGAATATCACCGGGGACCTGATGAGAATATCACCGGGGACCTGATGAGAATATTACCGGGGACCTGATGAGAATATTACCGGGGACCTGATGAGAATATCACCGGGGACCTGATGAGAATATTACCGGGGACCTGATGAGAATATTACCGGGGACCTGATGAGAATATTACCGGGGACCTGATGAGAATATTACCGGGGACCTGATGAGAATACTACCGGGGAGGAGGGGAATATTACCGGGGACCTGATGAGAATATTACCGGGGACCTGATGAGAATATTACCGGGGACCTGATGAGAATATTACCGGGGAGGAGGGGAATATTACCGGGGACCTGATGAGAATATCACCGGGGACCTGATGAGAATATCACCGGGGACCTGATGAGAATATCACCGGGGACCTGATGAGAATATCACCGGGGACCTGATGAGAATATCACCGGGGACCTGATGAGAATATCACCGGGGACCTGATGAGAATATCACCGGGGACCTGATGAGAATATCACCGGGGACCTGATGAGAATATCACCGGGGACCTGATGAGAATATCACCGGGGACCTGATGAGAATATCACCGGGGACCTGATGAGAATACTACCGGGGAGAATATCACCGGGGACCTGATGAGAATATTACCGGGGACCTGATGAGAATACTACCGGGGACCGGGGAGAATATCACCGGGGACCTGATGAGAATATTACCGGGGACCTGATGAGAATATTACCGGGGACCGGAGGAGAATATTACCGGGGACCGGAGGAGAACATTACCGGGGACCGGGGGAGAATATTACCGGGGACCGGGGGAAGAATATTACCGGGGACCGGGGGAAGAATATTACCGGGGACCGGAGGAGAATATTACCGGGGACCGGAGGAGAACATTACCGGGGACCGGGGGAGAATATTACCGGGGACCGGGGGAAGAATATTACCGGGGACCGGGGGAAGAATATTACCGGGGACCGGAGGAGAATATTACCGGGGACCGGAGGAGAATATTACCGGGGAAGAATATCACCGGGGACCTGATGAGAATATCACCGGGGACCTGATGAGAATATCACCGGGGACCTGATGAGAATATCACCGGGGACCTGATGAGAATACTACCGGGGACCGGGGAGAATATCACCGGGGACCTGATGAGAATATTACCGGGGACCTGATGAGAATACTACCGGGGACCGGGGAGAATATCACCGGGGACCTGATGAGAATATTACCGGGGACCTGATGAGAATATTACCGGGGACCGGAGGAGAATATTACCGGGGACCGGAGGAGAACATTACCGGGGACCGGAGGAGAACATTACCGGGGACCGGAGGAGAACATTACCGGGGACCGGGGGAGAATATTACCGGGGACCGGGGGAAGAATATTACCGGGGACCGGGGGAAGAATATTACCGGGGACCGGAGGAGAATATTACCGGGGACCGGAGGAGAATATTACCGGGGAAGAATATTACCGGGGACCGGGGGAGAATATTACCGGGGACCGGAAGAGAATATTACCGGGGACCGGGGGAGAATATTACCGGGGACCGGAAGAGAATATTACCGGGGACCGGAGGAGAATATTACCGGGGACCGGAGGAGAATATTACCGGGGACCGGAGGAGAATATTACCGGGGACCGGAGGAGAATATTACCGGGGACCGGGGGGAGAATATTACCGGGGACCGGGGGGAGAATATTACCGGGGGGATAAGTCTCCACATGCGGTAACGCGCGGTTCTGGCTCCTCAGGGACCGTGCACACACTGCGGTTCACCCTCCGGAGATTCGTCTATAAATACCGGAGCCGACCCCCCGGGACCCCGGACACCTCTCTGCGCCGGGCGGGAAATCTGTCACCATAGAAACCGAGAGCAGAAGCCGCTACATCCCAGCGACCCCGGGGGAAGAACCGCACAGTGTGACCGGAGCCGCCGCTGTATGAGGGAAAGTTCTCCCGGAGCCGCTGACAGAACCATGTGCGGAGGAAACAAAGGAGCCGCGCCGTGTGCACTGTACCTTGGTGACGGCCGCCTCGGTGCTGGCGGGGCTGCTCTCCACTGCGGTATCGGCCATGTTCCCGGGACGGGCGGTGAGAAGAAGAACACGGGGAGAAGAAGACACCGGACAGGAGAAGAGACGCACAGGAGCCGCAGCCGTGTGAACACGAATGAAACTGTTGGACCACAAAGACTCCTCTAAATACGAGCTCAGAGTGGGCGGGGTCCGGGAGGATGGCGGCCCTGTGATTGGCTGTAGTCTGTCCCTGCTCGGGTCTCATTCGCTCAGCTCAATATCTATTCTGTGCCTGACCCCGCCCCGTAGAGATACCGGGCTCCTCGGTCTGTGATTGGTTTAAACTGAGAGGATAGCTCCGCCCTCTATGTAAATAAGTCTGTATAATAGCGAAAACTCCGCAACATCAGCGCCCGGGACCGCCTCCTTATTGTCCGGATGGTTGTGACCGGTACTGACCGCGTATAACACCCACCTCTATATACCGACCGCGTATAACACCTACCTCTATATACCGACCGCGTATAACACCTACCTCTATATACCGACCGCGTATAACACCCACCTCTATATACCGACCGCGTATAACACCTACCTCTATATACCGACCGCGTATAACACCTACCTCTATATACTGACCGCGTATAACACCTACCTCTATATACCGACCGCGTATAACACCCACCTCTATATACCGACCGCGTATAACACCTACCTCTATATACCGACCGCGTATAACACCTACCTCTATATACTGACCGCGTATAACACCTACCTCTATATACCGACCGCGTATAACACCTACCTCTATATACCGACCACGTATAACACCTACCTCTATATACCGACCGCGTATAACACCTACCTCTATATACCGACCGCGTATAACACCTACCTCTATATACCGACCGCGTATAACACCTACCTCTATATACCGACCGCGTATAACACCTACCTCTATATACCGACCGCGTATAACACCTACCTCTATATACCGACCGCGTATAACACCTACCTCTATATACCGACCGCGTATAACACCTACCTCTATATACCGACCGCGTATAACACCTACCTCTATATACCGACCGCGTATAACACCTACCTCTATATACCGACCGCGTATAACACCTACCTCTATATACCGACCGCGTATAACACCTACCTCTATATACCGACCGCGTATAACACCTACCTCTATATACCGACCGCGTATAACACCTACCTCTATATACCGACCGCGTATAACACCTACCTCTATATACCGACCGCGTATAACACCTACCTCTATATACCGACCGCGTATAACACCTACCTCTATATACCGACCGCGTATAACAACTACCTCTATATACCGACCGCGTATAACTCCTACCTCTATATACCGTCCGCGTATAACAACTACCTCTATATACCGACCGCGTATTACACCTACCTCTATATACCGACCGCGTATAACACCTACCTCTATATACCGACCGCGTATAACACCTACCTCTATATACCGACCGCGTATTACACCCACCTCTATATACCGACCGCGTACAACACCCACCTCTATATACCGACCGCGTATAACACCTACCTCTATATACCGACCGCGTATAACACCCACCTCTATATACCGACCGCGTATAACACCTACCTCTATATACCGACCGCGTATAACACCTACCTCTATATACAGACCGCGTATAACACCTACCTCTATATAGCGACCGCGTATAACTCCTACCTCTATATACCGACCGCGTATAACTCCTACCTCTATATACCGACCGCGTATAACTCCTACCTCTATATACCGACCGCGTATAACACCTACCTCTATATACCGACCGCGTATAACACCTACCTCTATATACCGACCGCGTGTAACACCCACCTCTATATACCGACCGCGTATAACACCCACCTCTATATACCGACCGCGTATAACACCTACCTCTATATACCGACCGCGTATAACACCTACCTCTATATACCGACCGCGTATAACACCTACCTCTATATACCGACCGCGTATTACACCTACCTCTATATACCGACCGCGTATTACACCTACCTCTATATACCGACCGCGTATAACACCTACCTCTATATACCGACCGCGTATAACACCCACCTCTATATACCGACCGCGTATAACACCTACCTCTATATACCGACCGCGTATAACACCTACCTCTATATACCGACCGCGTATAACACATACCTCTATATACCGACCGCGTATTACACCTACCTCTATATACTGACCGCGTATAACACCTACCTCTATATACCGACCGCGTATAACAACTACCTCTATATACCGACCGCGTATAACACATACCTCTATATACCGACCGCGTACAACACCCACCTCTATATACCGACCGCGTATAACACCTACCTCTATATACCGACCGCGTATAACACCCACCTCTATATACCGACCGCGTATAACACCTACCTCTATATACCGACCGCGTATAACTCCTACCTCTATATACCGACCGCGTATAACACCTACCTCTATATACCGACCGCGTATAACACCTACCTCTATATACCGACCGCGTATAACACCTACCTCTATATACCGACCGCGTATAACACCTACCTCTATATACCGACCGCGTATAACACCCACCTCTATATACCGACCGCGTATAACACCTACCTCTATATACCGACCGCGTATAACACCTACCTCTATATACCGACCGCGTACAACACCTACCTCTATATACCGACCGCGTATTACATCTACCTCTATATACCGACCCTCTATTACACCTACCTCTATATACCGACCGCGTATTACACCTACCTCTATATACCAACCACTCATTACACCTACCTCTATATACCGACCACGCATTACACCTACCTCTATATACCGACCGCGTATTACACCTACCTCTATATACCGACCGCGTACAACACCTACCTCTATATACCGACCGCGTATAACACCTACCTCTATATACCGACCGCGTATAACTCCTACCTCTATATACCGACCGCGTATAACACCTACCTCTATATACCGACCGCGTATAACACCTACCTCTATATACCGACCGCGTATAACACCTACCTCTATATACCGACCGCGTATAACACCTACCTCTATATACCGACCGCGTATAACACCTACCTCTATATACCGACCGCGTATAACTCCTACCTCTATATACCGACCGCGTATAACACCTACCTCTATATACCGACCGCGTATAACACCTACCTCTATATACCGACCGCGTATAACACCTACCTCTATATACCGACCGCGTATAACACCTACCTCTATATACCGACCGCGTATAACACCCACCTCTATATACCGACCGCGTATAACACCTACCTCTATATACCGACCGCGTACAACACCTACCTCTATATACCGACCGCGTATTACATCTACCTCTATATACCGACCCTCTATTACACCTACCTCTATATACCGACCGCGTATTACACCTACCTCTAAATACCAACCACTCATTACACCTACCTCTATATACCGACCACGCATTACACCTACCTCTATATACCGACCGCGTATTACACCTACCTCTATATACCGACCGCGTACAACACCTACCTCTATATACCGACCGCGTATAACACCTACCTCTATATACCGACCGCGTATAACTCCTACCTCTATATACCGACCGCGTATAACACCTACCTCTATATACCGACCGCGTATAACACCTACCTCTATATACCGACCGCGTATAACACCTACCTCTATATACCGACCGCGTATAACACCTACCTCTATATACCGACCGCGTATAACACCTACCTCTATATACCGACCGCGTATAACACCCACCTCTATATACCGACCGCGTATAACACCTACCTCTATATACCGACCGCGTATTACACCTACCTCTATATACCGACCGCGTATAACACCTACCTCTATATACCGACCGCGTATAACACCTACCTCTATATACCGACCGCGTATAACACCTACCTCTATATAGCGACCGCGTATAACTCCTACCTCTAAATACCGACCGCGTATAACACCTACCTCTATATACCGACCGCGTATAACACCTACCTCTATATACCGACCGCGTATAACACCTACCTCTATATACCGACCGCGTATTACACCTACCTCTATATACCGACCGCGTATAACACCTACCTCTATATACTGACCGCGTATAACACCTACCTCTATATACCGACCGCGTATAACACCTACCTCTATATACCGACCGCGTATTACACCTACCTCTATATACCGACCGCGTATAACACCTACCTCTATATACCGACCGCGTATAACACCTACCTCTATATACCGACCGCGTATAACAACTACCTCTATATACCGACCGCGTATAACAACCACCTCTATATACCGACCGCGTATAACACCTACCTCTATATACCGACCGCGTACAACACCTACCTCTATATACCGACCGCGTATAACACCAACCTCTATATACCGACCGCGTACAACACCCACCTCTATATACCGACCGCGTATAACACCTACCTCTATATACCGACCGCGTACAACACCCACCTCTATATACCGACCGCGTATAACACCTACCTCTATATACCGACCGCGTATAACACCCACCTCTATATACCGACCGCGTATAACACCTACCTCTATATACCGACCGCGTATAACTCCTACGTCTATATACCGACCGCGTATAACACCTACCTCTATATACCGACCGCGTATAACACCCACCTCTATATACCGACCGCGCATAACACCTACCTCTATATAGCGACCGCGTATAACACCTACCTCTATATACCGACCGCGTATAACACCTACCTCTGTATACCGACCGCGTATTACACCTACCTCTATATACCGACCGCGTATTACACCTACCTCTATATACTGACCGCGTATAACACCCACCTCTATATACCGACCGCGTATAACACCTACCTCTATATACCGACTGCGTATTACACCTACCTCTATATACCGACCGCGTATAACACCGACCTCTATATACTGACCGCGTATAACACCTACCTCTATATACCGACCGCGTATAACACCTACCTCTATATACCGACCGCGTATAACACCTACCTCTATATACCGACCGCGTATAACACCTACCTCTATATACCGACCGCGTATAACACCTACCTCTATATACCGACCGCGTACAACACCTACCTCTATATACCGACCGCGTATTACACCTACCTCTATATACCGACCCTCTATTACACCTACCTCTATATACCGACCGCGTATTACACCTACCTCTATATACCAACCACTCATTACACCTACCTCTATATACCGACCCTCTATTACACCTACCTCTATATAACGACCCACTATTACACCTACCTCTATATACCGACCGCGTATTACACCTACCTCTATATACTGACCGCGTATAACACCTACCTCTATATACTGACCGCGTATTACACCTACCTCTATATACCGGCCGCATATTACACCTACCTCTATATACCGACCACGTATTACACCTACCTCTATATAGCGACCGCGTATAACTCCTACCTCTATATACCGACCGCGTATAACACCTACCTCTATATACCGACCGCGTATAACAACTACTTCTATATGCCGACCGTTTATAACTCCTACCTCTATATACCGACCGCGTATAACACCTACCTCTATATACCGACCGCGTATAACTCCTACCTCTATATACCGACCGCGTATAACTCCTACCTCTATATACTGACCGCGTATTACACCTACCTCTATATACTGACCGCGTATAACACCCACCTCTATATACCGACCGCGTATAACACCCACCTCTATATACCGACCGCATATTACACCTACCTCTATATACCGACCGCGTATAACACCTACCTCTATACACCGACCGTGTATAACACCTACCTCTATATACCGACCGCGTATAACACCCACCTCTATATACCGACCGCGTATAACTCCTACCTCTATATACCGACCGCGTATAACACCTACCTCTATATACCGGCCGCGTATTACACCTACCTCTAATATACCGACCACGTATTACACCTACCTCTATATACCGACCACGTATTACACCTACCTCTATATACCGACCGCGTATTACCTTTATGCCCCCCTCCCCCATGGCTCAGTATCTGTTCTACTCCCCACGGCTCAGTATCTTTACTATTCCCCGTGGCCCAGTATCTTTTGTGTTCCCCAAGACTCAGTATCTTTTCTGTTCCCCATGACTCAGTATCTTTTCTGTACCCCATGACTCAGTATCTTTTCTGCTCCCCAAGACTCAGTATCTTTTCTGTTCCCCAAGACTCAGTATCTTTTCTGCTCCCCAAGACTCAGTATCTTTTCTGCTCCCCAAGACTCAGTATCTTTTCTGTTCCCCAAGACTCAGTATCTTTTCTGCTCCCCAAGACTCAGTATCTTTTCTGTACCCCATGACTCAGTATCTTTTCTGTACCCCATGACTCAGTATCTTTTCTGTTCCCCATGGCTCAGTATCTTTTCTACTCCCCATGGCTCAGTATCTTTTCTACTCCCCATGGCTCAGTATATTTTCTGCTCCCCATGGCTCAGTATCTTTTCTGTTCCCCATGGCTCAGTATCCTTTCTGTTCCCGATGGCTCAGTATCTTTTCTACTCCCCATGGCTCAGTATCTTTTCTACTCTACATGGCTCAGTATCTTTTATGTTCCCCATGGCTCAGTATCTTTTCTGCACCCCATGAATCAGTATCTTTTATACTCCCCATGGCTCTGTATCTTTTCTGTTCCCCATGGCTCAGTATCTTTTCTGTTCCCCATGGCTCAGTATCTTTTCTGTTCCCCATGGCTCAGTATCTTTTCTGTTCCCCATGGCTCAGTATCTTTTTTCCTCTCCATGGCTCAGTATCTTTTATGTTCCCCATGGCTCAGTATCTTTTCTGCACCCCATGAATCAGTATCTTTTATACTCCCCACGGCTCAGTATTTTTCTGTTCCCTATGGCTCAGTATCTTTTATGTCCCCCATGGCTCAGTATCTTTTCTGTTCCCCATGGCTCAGTATCTTTTCTACTCCCCATGGCTCAGTATCTTTTCTGTTCCCCATTGCTCAGTATCTTTTCTGTACCCCATTACTCAGTAACTTTTCTGTTCCCCATGGCTCAGTATCTTTTCTACTCCCCATGGCTCAGTATCTTTTCTGTTCCCCATGGCTCAATATATTTTCTGTTCCCCATGGCTCAGTATCTTTTCTTCTCTCCACGGCTCAGTATCTTTTATACTCCCCATGGCTCAGTATCTTTTCTGTTCCCCATGGCTCAGTATCTTTTCTGTTCCCCATGGCTCAGTATCTTTTCTGCACCCCATGAATCAGTATCTTTTCTACTCCCCATGGCTCAGTATCTTTTCTACTCTACATGGCTCAGTATCTTTTATGTTCCCCATGGCTCAGTATCTTTTCTGCACCCCATGAATCAGTATCTCTTATACTCCCCATGGCTCTGTATCTTTTCTGTTCCCCATGGCTCAGTATCTTTTCTGTTCTCCATGGCTCAGTATCTTTTCTGTTCCCATGGCTCAATATCTTTTCTGTTCCCCATGGCTCAGTATCTTTTCTTCTCTCCACGGCTCAGTATCTTTTATGTTCCCCATGGCTCAGTATCTTTTCTGCATCCCATGAATCAGTATCTTTTATACTCCCCATGGCTCAATATATTTTCTGTTCCCCATGGCTCAGTATCTTTTCTTTTCTCCACGGCTCAGTATCTTTTATACTCCCCCATGGCTCAGTATCTTTTCTGTTCCCCATGGCTCAGTATCTTTTCTGTTCCCCATGGCTCAGTATCTTTTCTACTGCCCCATGGCTCAGTATCTTTTCTGTTTCCCATGGCTCAGTATCTTTTCTGTTCCCCATGGCTCAGTATCTTTTCTGTTCCCCATGGCTCAGTATCTTTTATGCACCCCATGAATCGGTATCTTTTCTACTCCCCATGGCTCAATATCTTTTCTACTCTACATGGCTCAGTATCTTTTATGTTCCCCATGGCTCAGTATCTTTTCTGCACCCCATGAATCAGTATCTTTTATACTCCCCATGGCTCTGTATCTTTTCTGTTCCCCATGGCTCCGTATCTTTTCTGTTCCCCATGGCTCAGTATCTTTTCTGTTCCCCATGGCTCAACATCTTTTCTGTTCCCCATGGCTCAGTATCTTTTCTGTTCCCCATGGCTCAGTATCTTTTCTGTTCCCATGGCTCAATATCTTTTCTGTTCCCTATGGCTCAGTATCTTTTCTACTCCCCATGGCTCAGTATCTTTTCTGTTCCCCATTGCTCAGTATCTTTTCTGTACCCCATTACTCAGTATCTTTTCTGTTCCCCATGGCTCAGTATCTTTTCTGTTCCCCATGGCTCAGTACCTTTTTTGTTCCCCATGGCTCAGTATCTTTTCTGTATCCCATGACTCAGTATCTTTTCTGTTCCCCATGGCTCAGTATCTTTTCTACTCCCCATGGCTCAGTATCTTTTCTGCTCCCCATGGCTCAGTATCTTTTCTGCTCCCCATGGCTCAGTATCTTTTCTACTCCCCATGGCTCAGTATCTTTTCTACTTTTCATGGCTCAGTATCTTTTCTGCTCCCCATGGCTCAGTATCTTTTCTACTTTTCATGGCTCAGTATCTTTTCTGCTCCCCATGGCTCAGTATCTTTTCTGTTCCCCATGGCTCAGTATCTTTTCTGCTCCCCATGGCTCAGTATCTTTTCTGTTCCCCATGGCTCAGTATCTTTTCTGTTCCCCATGGCTCAGTATCTTTTCTGTTCCCCATGGCTCAGTATCTTTTCTGTACCCCATGGCTCAGTATCTTTTCTACTCCCCATGACTCAATATCTTTTCTACTCTCCATGGCTCAGTATCTTTTATGTTCCCCATGGCTCAGTATCTTTTCTGCACCCCATGGCTCAATATCTTTTATGTTCCCCATGGCTCAGTATCTTTTCTACTCCCCATGGCTCAGTATCTTTTCTGTTCCCCATGGCTCAGTATCTTTTCTGTTCCCCATGGCTTAGTATCTTTTCTGTTCCCCATGACTCAGTATCTTTTCTGTTCCACATGGCTCAGTATCTTTTCTACTCCCCATGCCTCAGTATCTTTTCTACTCTACATGGCTCAGTATCTTTTCTACTCTACATGGATCAGTATCTTTTCTACTCCCCATGGCTCAGTATCTTTTCTGTTCCCCATGGCTCAGTATCTTTTCTGTTCCCTATGGCTCAGTAACTTTTCTACTCCCCATGGCTCAGTATCTTTTCTGTTCCCCATGGCTCAGTATCTTTTCTTAAAAGATATAATACAATAATACCGGCGCTAATGTAAACAATTATTTATTGATTAATAAATAGTGGACAAAAACAAATAAAATCAATTAAAAAGAACGGTAAAATATTTGTCCTGTATACAAGGACATTTTTTCTTGTAAAAACTGATAATCTCCTGCAGCCTCTGGTGGTGTCCTCCTAGGGAAAGGTTTAGGCTCGGAGCTGCTGGGGAGAAGTGAGAAAACTTAGTTGATGTAAAAAAAATCTTGCGCAGTGCGTAATGTGCAACAGGGCATATACAGATATATATATAAGCTTGTTCTCGTACCTAATTGCCGGGGAGATGGCGAAGTAGTTGCGACAAGCGCTTGGATGAAGCAAGTGTCCAAGTGGGTAACAGTATCTTTTGGATCTATGGGTGTTGAAAAGAAGATGCTTATACAATTGTTACACTTTCTGTATCTATAAGGTATCAATTCAGAGAGACGTTACCTTTAGAGGAGTCTTTCTGCACACAACTTGTGGCGTGATAGAGGAGGACAGTGAGCAGGGGATCTGAGCGAAAAAGAGTGAGTACGTTTATGGGAAAAATATTGGAATCAGCTTAGTAAAATAATATCTACTTTATGTGTGGAAGAGATGGTGGTTCATCAGGGAGAAAAGGTGTCCTGAGACTTGTGGTGTTTTAAGAATAATTTTGGATCATGTGTCCTGTCTTGTAGTGGTCTTAAGGCTATGCAGAGCACCGAATTGGGAAGGCAGAAAAGGGGGAAGTACTATATGAAAAATTTGTTTTTGTTTTATTTTTAGTTTTTTTTTCCTTTCCTTGGCAAAATTTATAGAGAAACTTTAAATCTGACACAATGCTGTATACTTGTTTTCTTACTTTTGCCGCTTGGTAGGGTAAGGAAGTGTCCGTTTTAATTAATGTGGTACGAATCGCTGCTGCAGGTGAGATATTCTGCAGTTTGTAGCTCCAAGAGGTATGATGGTACGTATAGAGAAAATTTGTTGAGCGCTCTGAAATTATCAGATAAATGACAACTTATTTGTATCCTGTTGTATTGATTTAAAAGAAATGCAATAATACAATGCTGATGGGCTAGTTGCAATAGTCTGCAGCCGTGCTAATGTGCTCCTGGTTGAAAGCGATGTGAGAGAGTTACTCTCTTTAAAGGAGTTCTTCCTTGTTTTTACTGTTTTTGTATTTTGTATTTTCTTACCTTTTGTGAAGATCCGGAAGCTGGCCCCTTTTTCTTCCAGTGGCTTGCTGTGCACCTCGGCCTCCGCCATGTTGTGTTCAGTACGTGGGATGTCGGGGGGTGTGTTCTTGCTTCTGTCCTTCCTATCTTCTGGCGTCCGAGGCGAATCTCTTCTTCCTGTTTCTTCCGTGGCTCAGCGACGAATCTGCGGCCTCTTCTGGCGCATGCGCAGGTAGTTTTTTTTTTTTTTTACCAATAAAGTTTTTTTCGTCTAATTGACAAACTGTCTGCGCATGCGCGAGTACGCAAGTGCTACGCTAACAGCGTAGCGTACGTTAGGTCTACGCTAATAGCATAGCTTCGCGCAAGCGCAGACAGTTTGTCAATTAGACAAAAAAAAAACTTTATTGGTAAAAAATAAAATAAAAATAACTACCTGCGCATGCGCCGGAAGAAGCCGCACATTCGTTGCTGAGCCACAAAAGAAACAGGAAGAAAAGATTCGCCTCGGACGTCAGAAGATAGGAAGGACAGAAGCAAGAACCCCCCCCCCCGACATCCCACTTACCGAACACAACATGGCGGAGGCCGAGGTACACAGCAAGCCACTGGAAGAAAAAGGGGCCAGCTTCCGGATCTTCACAAAAGGTAAAAAAAATACATATATACATAACACACATAAAGAACACATACTTATACACACAACGCACAAACATAATAACAAAAAACAATATAAACAAGGGAGAACCCCTTTAAAGGGACATCTGCAGCGTGATTAACACTTATCCCCTATCCACAGGATAGGGATAAGTGTTTGATCGCAGGGGGTCCGACCGCTGGGACCCCCTGTGATCTCCTGTACGGGGGCGCGGCTGTCCCATGCAGGGGGCGTGCCAGCTGCAGCATGACATTGCAGCCGGCACGCCTCCTCCATACATCTCTATGGGGGAGGCGGGGAGGCAGCGTTCGTGCCTCCCCGTCTCACCCATAGAACTGTATGGGGACAGGGAGGAGACGGGCGTCACCGTCGACCTCTATGAGCACTAATGGTGGCGCCCCGATAGGGAGATCATGGGGGGTCCCAGGGGTCGGACCCCCCCGCAAACACTTATCCGCTATCCTGTGAATAGGGGATAAGTGTCATGCCGCTGCAGTTGTCCTTTAAATAATATCTTGCAGTATTCTAGCAGGTGGGTGTCCTGTTTGGAGTAAGAGGGGCATCCTGGGGTGTCAGCACCTTCCTCCGGCGTATCCTGTTGGCTCCGGTGTAACGGTCTAGAAGACAACCTCGGCCGGTGGCGTCTCTACTAGATCCCGTTACAGCTGCATGATCAGAGAAAGGGAAAAAATTCCAAATTCGCGCCGCTAGAGTGACGTCACTACGAGTCCAGAGAATGACCAAAAAAGGCTCCAACGCTTTTCAGAAACTCACTGTTTCCTTCATCAGGGAGTGCCTCTTGGTCAGCGATTCCTTCTCTTATATATTGGCAGCTGCCTAGTTAATTGAGTGATACAGGTGCATTGAATTCCATTAATGAGGTTAAAGTACTAAGTAGGATTCTGTGTTTTGCAGGGGGCAACAATACTTTAGAGTTTCATTTCCATATTTAACACTTTAGGGGCTATAGTGTCAAGGGAGAAGATCCACCAGGTTTCTGCTCGGGATGTTTGGGAGATGTAGTCCCTTTCTCTCCAGTGGGGTGTAATCTAACATCGATCCTTTCATATTGGAATTGTGCATAATTTTGAAGTGGTTGGATAGTGGATGACCTTCATATCCCCAATTTATATTGAACAGATGACCTGAAATTCTCTGATGCAGTAGTCTCTTGGTTCTCCCAATGTATCGTTTTTCACAAGGGCATTTGATTATGTAAATGACCCCTTTGCAATGCAAAAAATGTTTTATATTGAATTCATTATTTTGGTGAGAAAAGGAATAAATTGGTTCCCTATTTTTGGTGTTGTTGCATGCCTTGCATTTTTTGCACGGGAAAAAATCTTTTTGACTTTTTGTAGATTTTTTACACTAAATGCAATAAAATTACCAATGTTTTGTGCTTTTTTGAACACAAAACCTGGATATTTTGATAGCATACCACCTATGATTTTATCATTTTTGAGTATATTCAATATCTTTTCTGTTCCCCATGGCTAAGTATCTTTTATGTTCCCCATGGCTCAGTATTTTTTCTGTTCCCATGGCTCAGTATCTTTTCTGTTCCCCATGGCTCAGTTTCTATTCGGCTCCCCTTGGCTCAGTATCTTTTCTGTTCCCATGGCTCAGTATCTTTTATGTTCCCCATAGCTCAGTATCTTTTCTACTCTCCATGGCTCAGTATCTTTTCTGTTCCCCATGGCTCATTATCTTTTCTACTCCCCATGGCGCAGTATCTTTTATACTCCCCATGGCTCAGTATCTTTTCAGTTTCCCCATAGCTCAGTATCTTTTCTACTCTCCATGGCTCATTATCTTTTCTACTGTCCATGGCTCATTATCTTTTCTACTCTCCATGGTGCAGTATCTTTTATACTCCCCATGGCTCAGTATCTTTTCAGTTTCCCCATGGCTCAGTATCTTTTATGTTCCCTATGGCTCAGTTTCTATTCTGCTCCCCTATGGCTCAGTACTTTTTTCTGTTACCATGGCTCAATACTTTTTTCTGTTCCCCATGGCTCAGTATCTTTTCTGTTCCCCATGGCTCATTATCTTTTCTGTTCCCCATGGCTCATTATCTTTTCTGTTCCCCATGGCTCAGTATCTTTTCTGTTCCCCATGGCTCAGTATCTTTTATACTCCCCATGGCTCAGTATCTTTTCTGTTCCCCATGGCTCAGTATCTTTTCTCTTCACTATGGCTCAGTTTCTATTCTGCTCCCCCATGGCTCAGTACTTTTTTCTGCTCCCTATGGCTCAGTATCTTTTCTTTTCCCCATGGATCAGTATCTTTTCTACTCCCCATGGCTCAGTACTTTTTTCTGTTCCCCATGGCTCAGTATCTTTTCTGCTCGCCATGGATCTGTGTCATCATCTATATATCATGTATATATAACCTGTGCATTATCCATATATCATGTATATATAATTTCCGTATATGATCCAATATATGATCCGTATATGATCCAATATACACATAATACATGGTTATGGTCCAGATGTCTAGGGTCAGATTGCTCCATTATATTTATACCCCATCCAG
>NW_026610572.1:122764-225325 GCF_029499605.1 Hyla sarda
AAGAGATAGAGAAAGAAAGTAATAGAAATAGAGAGAGACAGAGAAAGAGAGAGAGAGAGATAGAAAGAGAGAGAGAGAGATAGAAAGAGAGAGGAAGAGAGAGAGAGAGAAAGGGAGAGAGAGACAGAGAAAGAAGGAGAGAACGAGGCCTCACACAATGTCCAGGAGACACAATACATCTGCCGCTCACATTAGTACAAAGAGACATTCAAATAATGCAGCCGAGCTTCTCAGCCAATCAGCACTCACCCTGATAAACACCGAGGCGGAGGAGGAAGCACAATGCCAGGAGGGATTAACAGCAGAGGTGGCGGGACAATGTGCTGGGGCCAGGAATGTAGCCAAGTGTCTCAGCGGGGAATTCCGCCTGGGCAGAAATGTAAAAAAATGTTATAACTGATACAATGTGACCAAATCTGACCTGTAACCCTGAGGATAGAGGGGCACCGGGCACTGCTGGGAGGGGTCCACCACAGCCCCACGTGTAACCCTGATGATAGAGGGGCACCGGGCACTGCTGGGAGGGGTCCACCACAGCCCCACCTGTAACCCTGAGGATAGAGGGGCACCGGGCACTGCTGGGAGGGGTCCACCACAGCCCCACCTGTAACCCTGATGATAGAGGGGCACCGGGCACTGCTGGGAGGGGTCCACCACAGCCCCACGTGTAACCCTGATGATAGAGGGGCACCGTGCACTGCTGGAGGGGTCCACCACAGCCCCACCTGTAACCCTGATGATAGAGGGGCACCGGGCATTGCTGGGAGGGGTCCACCACAGCCCCACCTGTAACCCTGAGGATAGAGGGGCACCGGGCACTGCTGGGAGGGGTCCACCACAGCCCCACCTGTAACCCTGATGATAGAGGGGCACCGGCAACTGCTGGGAGGGGTCCACCACAGCCCCACGTGTAACCCTGATGATAGAGGGGCACCGGGCACTGCTGGGAGGGGTCCACCACAGCCCCACCTGTAACCCTGAGGATAGAGGGGCACCGGGCACTGCTGGGAGGGGTCCACCACAGCCCCACCTGTAACCCTGAGGATAGAGGGGCACCGGGCACTGCTGGGAGGGGTCCACCACAGCCCCACCTGTAACCCTGATGATAGAGGGGCACCGGGCACTGCTGGGAGGGGTCCACCACAGCCCCACGTGTAACCCTGATGATAGAGGGGCACCGTGCACTGCTGGGAGGGGTCCACCACAGCCCCACCTGTAACCCTGAGGATAGAGGGGCACCGGGCACTGCTGGGAGGGGTCCACCACAGCCCCACCTGTAACCCTGATGATAGAGGGGCACCGGGCACTGCTGGGAGGGGTCCACCACAGCCCCACGTGTAACCCTGATGATAGAGGGGCACCGTGCACTGCTGGGAGGGGTCCACCACAGCCCCACCTGTAACCCTGATGATAGAGGGGCACCGGGCATTGCTGGGAGGGGTCCACCACAGCCCCACCTGTAACCCTGAGGATAGAGGGGCACCGGGCACTGCTGGGAGGGGTCCACCACAGCCCCACCTGTAACCCTGATGATAGAGGGGCACCGGGCACTGCTGGGAGGGTCCACCACAGCCCCACCTGTAACCCTGATGATAGAGGGGCACCGGGCATTGCTGAGAAGGACCTACCACAGCCCCACCTGTAACCCTGAGGATAGAGGGGCACCGGGCACTGCTGGGAGGGGTCCACCACAGCCCCACGTGTAACCCTGATGATAGAGGGGCACCGGGCACTGCTGGGAGGGGTCCACCACAGCCCCACGTGTAACCCTGATGATAGAGGGGCACCGTGCACTGCTGGGAGGGGTCCACCACAGCCCCACCTGTAACCCTGATGATAGAGGGGCACCGTGCACTGCTGCGAGGGGTCCACCACAGCCCCACCTGTAACCCTGAGGATAGAGGGGCACCGGGCACTGCTGGGAGGGGTCCACCACAGCCCCACCTGTAACCCTGATGATAGAGGGCACCGGGCATTGCTGGGAGGGGTCCACCACAGCCCCACCTGTAACCCTGAGGATAGAGGGGCACCGGGCACTGCTGGGAGGGGTCCACCACAGCCCCACCTGTAACCCTGATGATAGAGGGGCACCGGGCACTGCTGGGAGGGGTCCACCACAGCCCCACCTGTAACCCTGAGGATAGAGGGGCACCGGGCACTGCTGGGAGGGGTCCACCACAGCCCCACCTGTAACCCTGAGGATAGAGGGGCACCGGGCACTGCTGGGAGGGGTCCACCACAGCCCCACCTGTAACCCTGATGATAGAGGGGCACCGGGCATTGCTGGGAGGGGTCCACCACAGCCCCCACCTGTAACCCTGATGATAGAGGGGCACCGGGCACTGCTGGGAGGGGTCCACCAAAGCCCCACCTGTAACCCTGAGGATAGAGGGGCACCGGGCACTGCTGAGAAGGACCTACCACAGCCCCACCTGTAACCCTGATGATAGAGGGGCACCGGGCACTGCTGGGAGGGGTCCACCACAGCCCCACGTGTAACCCTGATGATAGAGGGGCACCGGGCATTGCTGGAGGGATCCACCACAGCCCCACCTGTAACCCTGATGATAGAGGGGCACCGGGCACTGCTGGGAGGGGTCCACCACAGCCCCACCTGTAACCCTGATGATAGAGGGGCACCGGGCACTGCTGGGAGGGGTCCACCAAAGCCCCACCTGTAACCCTGAGGATAGAGGGGCACCGGGCACTGCTGGGAGGGGTCCACCACAGCCCCACCTGTAACCCTGATGATAGAGGGGCACCGGGCACTGCTGGGAGGGGTCCACCACAGCCCCACGTGTAACCCTGATGATAGAGGGGCACCGGGCACTGCTGGGAGGGGTCCACCACAGCCTCACGTGTAACCCTGATGATAGAGGGGCACCGGGCACTGCTGGGAGGGGTCCACCACAGCCCCACCTGTAACCCTGATGATAGAGGGGCATGGACACTGCTGGGAGGGGTCCACCACAGCCCCACCTGTAACCCTGATGATAGAGGGGCACCGTGCACTGCTGGGAGGGGTCCACCACAGCCCCACCTGTAACCCTGATGATAGAGGGGCACCGTGCACTGCTGGGAGGGGTCCACCACAGCCCCACCTGTAACCCTGAGGATAGAGGGGCTCCGGGCACTGCTGGGAGGGGTCCACCACAGCCCCACCTGTAACCCTGATGATAGAGGGGCACCGGGCATTGCTGGGAGGGGTCCACCACAGCCCCACCTGTAACCCTGATGATAGAGGGGCACCGGGCACTGCTGGGAGGGGTCCACCACAGCCCCACCTGTAACCCTGATGATAGAGGGGCACCGGGCACTGCTGGGAGGGGTCCACCAAAGCCCCACCTGTAACCCTGAGGATAGAGGGGCACCGGGCACTTCTGAGAAGGACCTACCACAGCCCCACCTGTAACCCTGATGATAGAGGGGCACCAGGCACTGCTGAGACGGACCTACCACAGCCCCACCTGTAACCCTGAGGATAGAGGGGCACCGGGCACTGCTAGGAAGATCCACCACAGCCCCACCTGTAACCCTGATGATAGAGGGGCACCGGGCACTGCTGGGAGGGGTCTACCACAGCCCCACGTGTAACCCTGATGATAGAGGGGCACCGGGCACTGCTGGGAGGGGTCCACCACAGCCCCACGTGTAACCCTGATGATAGAGGGGCACCGGGCACTGCTGGGAGGGGTCCACCAAAGCCCCACCTGTAACCCTGAGGATAGAGGGGCACCGGGCACTGCTGGGAGGGGTCCACCACAGCCCCACCTGTAACCCTGATGATAGAGGGGCACCGGGCACTGCTGAGAAGGACCTACCACAGCCCCACCTGTAACCCTGAGGATAGAGGGGCACCGGGCACTGCTGGGAGGGGTCCACCAAAGCCCCACCTGTAACCCTGAGGATAGAGGGGCACCGGGCACTGCTGGGAAGGATCTACCACAGCCCCACCTGTAACCCTGAGGATAGAGGGGCACCGGGCACTGCTGGGAGGGAATCACCAAAGCCCCACCTGTAAACCTGAGGATAGAGGGGCACCGGGCACTGCTGGGATGGGTCCACCACAGCCCCACCTGTAACCCTGAGGATAGAGGGGCACCGGGCACTGCTGGGAGGGGTCCACCACAGCCCCACCTGTAACCCTGAGGATAGAGGGGCACCGGGCACTGCTGGGAGGGGTCCACCACAGCCCCACCTGTAACCCTGATGATAGAGGGGCACCGGGCTCTGCTGGGCAGAACCTACCCAATATTATAAGCCTCGGAGCTGCTGCTTTATCTGAAGTCCCATGAGCCTTTATAGGGGTCATTACTTAAACATTCGAACATTGCCCGGCTCGACTTGCACAAGCCTTGTTCCGGGGGTAATAATAACAGAAGAGACTAGGAACACATGACACCAAGAAAGTGCTGGGAATAATGAGATGATGTCAGGATAGCCCAGCATACCATGCAGCTATCAGAAAGATCACATGACCCCAGGATATCCAATCATATTTTGCATTATCTGCCATACAGCTTCCAGGCCAATGAGAACACAGCATAGAGGTGGAGTTATGAGGCAAATAAAGCACCGTGCTGTAGCTGGGTTTAATATAATTACACATTTCTTAAGAGTGAAAGTTACCCAGTAGGTGAGTGACAAAGCGCCTTAAAAACATAAAAATAACCTTCAAATATTTTACAATAAAAATATCTCTGGTAAAGGAATTGTCAGATGGGGTAAGGAACACAAGCCCCCGCCATGTCCTCTGCCAGTAAGAATGTTGGTGGCAGTACCAGCTCCAGTACAGGTGGCAGCATCTACTTTAGCAAGTAAAAGTTCTCATCGACTTCCCAGTGCCGTGTGGGTTCACAGGATAGTACGGCCCGGAGGACTTCTCAGGAGGAGGAAGAATAGTCAGACGATATGACGGGGGGCCGGGTGTCAGTGGATTTCTCATCATCTACAGTTACATGGAGCGGAGTGTGATGAGGGCAGATGGAATTACCCTAGGGGCAGATGGCATTAACCCCTTGTGTTCGTGATGCCAGGGCGTGGTTTTACCTCTACAACAACCGAAGGTATACAGCTGGATCCTGGGCTAGGCACGGGGCAAATGATGACTCCGACGCCAAGTTACGGAACAACGGCAGCTTTACTTAGTCAGACAGGTGTAACAGTCTATACTGCTTGGCTGGGCCCAAGGAGGTGACTAGTGACTTCTGAGACCACAGGGCTAGCTTGGACTTATAGTGGATTTGGACAAATTTTGATTTAGGGCCATGCTGACTTGAGACAGACTTGACTTGGACTGACTTGACTGAGACTGGCTATGACAGACTTCCCCCCGTTTGTAGCTTACCAGGCTTTGACTTGTAGCTGGGGGGCAGTGGACTTGTGGATCCGTGGCTGCGTGGTAGACTTTAGGCCTCTTCAGGACTCCAGACTCTCTCCAGCTTGCACCTCACTGCAACTCAGCTAAGCAGGAAAAGAGACTGAGCTAGCTCCACCAAGGGCTTTTATGGGGGAGACTCTGGAGGGGTCCCATAGGTCACCCTGTAGGTCACATGGTCACTGGTACCTTCCCTGGTTACAATCACATGACAACAGTTCTTAAAGGTATAGAACAAATTATGTACATTGCATTGAATAACATATACAGTAACCCCCCGACATGCGATGGCCCCGACATATGATAAAATCGACATACGATGCTTTTATATGTCGGGGCCATCGCATTAACTGCTATCCGACAGCGCAAAATGCTTAAGCTGCTGTCGGATAGCAGTTTAAGCATCCCGGGCAGGTTCGCTTACCTATTCCCGCTGCTCCAGGTCCACTTTGCGATCCTCCAGCGTCTTCTGCATCTTCTCCAGGGTCCGGGCCTCGCTTTCCGGCATCGTTATTACGTCACTACGCACGCCGCGCCGGTGCAGCAGCGTAATAACGTCACCAGAAAGCGAGGCCCGGACCCTGTAGAAGATGCGGAAGAAGCCGGAGGATCGCGAATAAGACACCGGAGCAGCGGGACAGCATCGGGAGCCCCTGGGACAGCATCGGGAGCGGTGAGGACCTGGTCCGGAGCGGCGGGGACAGGTGAGTACAGCTTCCTATACTTTACATTGCACGGATCCCTCAACATACGATGGATTCGACAAACAATGGGTCGTTTGGAACGAATTACCATCGTATGTTGAGGGACCACTGTACATTGTTTAACTATTCAGGGCACTAGGTGAAGGGAAGGCCCAGGGGTCACAGAATGGAGTCCCCCCCCCCCCCCCCCCCATACTGCTGCGCAGATGGATAGCAAGAGCCACGTGGAGAAGTTGTGTCATGGTCAGCCTTTAGAGCATGTTGCTGAGGTGGTGGAGGGGGATGCAGCATAGCACCAGTGAGACTGTAGGGCATCATGGTGGATGTGCACAGGGGTTACAAGGAGGCCACAATCACACATCAGAAGTTCTTATTGAGAGGAGTGGTGGGGATGATAAGTCAGAAGACGATGTCAGCAGGCCTGTCTGAGTAGCTCAGGAGCAGGTGACAGTGACGCTGCTGCATCTCCAGAGGAGTCGGTTGATGGTGTACCTATCTCTTAGAGAGGACATCTCCTGATCCTGAGGACATCTCCTGATCCTGAGGACATCTCCAGATCCTGAGGACATCTCCTGATCTTGAGGACGTCTCCTGATCCTGAGGACATCTCTTGATCCTGAGGACATCTCCTGATCCTGAGGACATCTCCTGATCCTGAGGACATCTCCTGATCCTGATGACTTCTCCTGATCCTGATGACTTCTCCTGATCCTGAGGACTAGAGATGAGCGAACTTACAGTAAATTCGATTCGTCACGAACTTCTTGGCTCGGCAGTTGATGACTTATCCTGCGTACATTAGTTCAGCCTTCAGGTGCTCCGGTGGGCTGGAAAAGGTGGATACATTCCTAGGAAAGAGTCTCCTAGGACTGTATCCACCTTTTCCAGCCCATCGGAGCACATGAAAGCTGAACTAATTTATGCAGGAAAAGTCATCAACTGCCGAGCCGAGAAGTTCGTGACGAATGGAATTTACTGTAAGTCCGCTCATTCTCTACTTAGGACGTCTCCTGATCCTGAGGACATCTCCTGATCCTGAGGACTTCTCCTGATCCTGAGGACATCTCCTGATCCTGAGGACATCTCCTGATCCTGAGGACATCTCCTGATCCTGAGGACATCTCCTGATCCTGAAGACATCTCCTGATCCTGAAGACATCTCCTGATCCTGAAGACATCTCCTGATCCTGAGGACATCTCCTGATCCTGAGGACATCTCCTGATCCTGAAGACGTCTCCTGATCCTGAGGACGTCTCCTTATCTTGAGGACGTCTCCTGATCCTGAGAACATCTCCTGATCCTGAGGACATCTCCTGATTCTGAGGACTTCTCCTGATCTTGAGGACGTCTCCTGATCCTGAGGACGTCTCCTGATCCTGAGGACATCTCCTGATCTTGAGGACGTCTCCTGATTCTGAGGATGTTTCCTGCTCCTGAGGACGTCTCCTGATCCTGAGGACTTCTCCTGATCCAGATGACTTCTCCTGATCCAGATGACTTCTCCTGATCCAGATGACTTCTCCTGATCTTGATGACATCTCCTGATCTTGAGGACATCTCCTGATCCTGATGACTTCTCCTGATCCTGATGACTTCTTCTGATCCTGATGACATCTGATCCTGATGACTTCTCCTGATCCTGAGTACATCTCCTGATCCTGAGGACATCTCCAGATCCTGAGGACATCTCCAGATCCTGATGACTTCTCCTGATCCTGAGGACATCTCCTGATCTTGATGACATCTCCTGATCTTGAGGACATCTCCTGATCCTGATGACTTCTCCTGATCCTGAGGACTAGAGATGAGCGAACTTACAGTAAATTCGATTCGTCACGAACTTCTTGGCTCGGCAGTTGATGACTTATCCTGCGTACATTAGTTCAGCCTTCAGGTGCTCCGGTGGGCTGGAAAAGGTGGATACATTCCTAGGAAAGAGTCTCCTAGGACTGTATCCACCTTTTCCAGCCCATCGGAGCACATGAAAGCTGAACTAATTTATGCAGGAAAAGTCATCAACTGCCGAGCCGAGAAGTTCGTGACGAATCGAATTTACTGTAAGTTCGCTCATCTCTACTTAGGACGTCTCCTGATCCTGAGGACATCTCCTGATCCTGAGGACATCTCCTGATCCTGAGGACATCTCCTGATCCTGAAGACATCTCCTGATCCTGAGGACATCTCCTGATCCTGAAGACGTCTCCTGATCCTGAGGACGTCTCCTGATCTTGAGGACGTCTCCTGATCCTGAGAACGTCTCCTGATCCTGAGAACATCTCCTGATCCTGAGGACATCTCCTGATTCTGAGGACTTCTGATCTTGAGGACGTCTCCTGATCCTGAGGACGTCTCCTGATCCTGAGGACGTCTCCTGATCCTGAGGACATCTCCTGATCTTGAGGACGTCTCCTGATTCTGAGAACGTATCCTGATCTTGAGGACGTTTCCTGCTCCTGAGGACATCTCCTGATCCAGATGACTTCTCCTGATCCAGATGACTTCTCCTGATCTTGATGACATCTCCTGATCCTGATGACTTCTCCTGATCCTGATGACTTCTTCTGATCCTGATGACATCTGATCCTGATGACTTCTCCTGATCCTGAGTACATCTCCTGATCCTGAGGACATCTCCAGATCCTGAGGACATCTCCAGATCCTGAGGACATCTCCAGATCCTGAGGACATCTCCAGATCCTGATGACTTCTCCTGATCCTGAGGACATCTCCTGATCCTGAGGACATCTCCTGATCCTGAGGACATCTCCTGATCTTGAGGACATCTACTGATCCTGATGACTTCTCCTGATCCTGAGGACATCTGATCCTGATGACTTCTCCTGATCCTGAGGACATCTGATCCTGATGACTTCTCCTGATCCTGAGGACATCTCCAGATCCTGAGGACATCTCCAGATCCTGAGGACATCTCCAGATCCTGAGGACATCTCCAGATCCTGATGACTTCTCCTGATCCTGAGGACGTCTCCTGATCCTGATGACTTCTCCTGATCCTGAGGACATCCCCTGATCCTGATTACTTCTCCTGATCCTAATGACTTCTCCTGATCCTAATGACTTCTCCTGATCCTAATGACTTCTCCTGATTTTGAAGACATCTCCTGATCCTGAGGACATCTCCTGATCTTGATGACTTCTACTGATCCTGATGACTTCTCCTGATCCTGTGGACATCTCCTGATCCTGATGACTTCTCCTGATCCTGGGGGAAGGATGCGGGGATATTATGTGAAGCAGAATCAGCATTTCCCTATGCGAATGGCTCTGGATTCCCCTATGACAGTGTTGCTGGGCACAGCACAGGAAGAGTTGGCAGTAGGCCCAGGAGAATCAAGCACTTTTTTTTAAGGAGCCTAATATACCACGAGATACAGTTTATTCATTTAGGTCATAAAAATATATGGAAACAACAATTTGTCTATAGAAGTGACCACAAAATGGAGGGTCTTCCGCAGCTCTTAGGGTAATGGCCACAATTTATCAGTTAAAGTGGTCCTCCAGTGGGAGTTTTTATTAGAACAATGTAGAGGGTTAAGTTTTTATATATTGTGGTATGGGCATTGTTCTAATACCTCATGCTGGAGGACCCCTTTAAGTTTGATCATCATTAAATAAAAGGTTCTGCAGTTTTCTATTGTTCTTCGCTGATCATTTTCAAGATCTCTGCTTGCTTTCAGTGAATGTAAAAACATGTGTCATCTGACCGCTATCTCTCCCGATCCTTCTATACAGGTGAATGTTCGGTGTGTGTTCATGTGTTCTAAATGGAGAGGGGAGTGGTAGGCTGCTGCCAGATGCCTCTGATGATTGCTTATCTCTAGGGCAGTGTTTCCCAACCAGGGTGCCTCCAGCTGTTGCCAAATTACAACTCCCAGCATGCCCGGACAGCCAAAGGCTGTCTGGGCATGCTGGAAGTTGTAGTTTTGCCACAGCTTGAGGCAACCTGGTTGGGAAACACTGGGGAACAGAAAAATCAGGAAGTTTTACTGTCATCGTGTGTTCATTTATTTTGTTTTGTATATGGAAGCCGCGCATACTGTGCTGTATTCTGGGGCTCTAGACATATGTGCGCCAATGTCTGGTGTCTCCTCCACATCCTCCATGATACAATAGGTGGCGCCACTTGTGTCTTCTCCTCAGTCCTGTGGATCCTGTGGCACATAGATGGCAGTATGGGTAGCCATGGTGCGTTCTCACTGTCACTGGTCGGTGACTCTCAGGGGCCGAGCACAATGAGTCCACCCTGCGGAGTCCGGCGCTCGTGCATTTTACTCTTGTTTTGTAAATTAGCCATGCGCCATTCTCTTCCGAGCAGCCGTCCCCCATTCTTCTCCAGGGCTCGTCCTTTATTCGCCTTCACTTTGATGGTATCTCCTATTCTCCCCTGTGAGGGTCTCATTGTCTGTGCGTCCTCCCACCGAGGCTCATCTGCCATCCATCCCCCACAATGGGATCCGACCTCCCCCACTGCAGCGTCCTCCGTGTCCGCCTCTCCATATACGTTCATTCACAGTCACAGAAATGTATATAGAAAATAACCTTATAGGATGGAGAGGAGGAATAACGCCATGAAGTGACGTATCTGGGTTATTATTTTCACCGTTATCTATGGAGCCCGGAGCATCAGACCTTCCGGATTATCAGATTAGAGGAGCCGCTCCACGTCCTGTCCTGGAAATCCTCATGTTACTTTATCTTCCCTGTTATGTTTCTCCTCTCGATTAGAATAAAACTAAAAACAAAAGAAAACAAAAAAAAACCTTTCAATAAACATCTGAGGCGCAGTATACGAGTCCGACTGTCTACTAGTTATACTGATCTCTACTATATATTAGGTAAATCCGGGTCACTGAACTCTGCGCAAAACTGACTGCAATAAAGTGCATCAATGGCCTCAGTTGTCTAGGATCCAGCGCCCATTATTACTGCAGGTCAGATGCGCTCCCCCGTGTGTCCACTATACCACATGTCCGGTGATCCGGCGCCCATTGTTATTGCGCTCCCCCGTATGTCCGCCATACCACATGTCCGGTGATCCGGCACCCATTATTATTGCGCTCCCCCGTATGTCCGCCATACAACATGTCCGGTGATCCGGCGCCCATTATTATTGCGCTCCCCCCGTATGTCCGCCATACCACATGTCCGGTGATCCGGCGCCCATTGTTATTGCGCTCCCCCGTATGTCCGCCATACCACATGTCCGGTGATCCGGCACCCATTATTATTGCGCTCCCCCGTATGTCCGCCATACAACATGTCCGGTGATCCGGCGCCCATTATTATTGCGCTCCCCCCGTATGTCCGCCATACCACATGTCCGGTGATCCGGCGCCCATTGTTATTGCGCTCCCCCGTATGTCCGCCATACCACATGTCCGGTGATCCGGCACCCATTATTATTGCGCTCCCCCGTATGTCCGCCATACAACATGTCCGGTGATCCGGCGCCCATTATTATTGCGCTCCCCCCGTATGTCCGCCATACCACATGTCCGGTGATCCGGCACCCATTATTATTGCGCTCCCCCGTATGTCCGCCATACCACATGTCCGGTGATCCGGCGCCCATTATTATTGCGCTCCCCCCGTATGTCCGCCATACCACATGTCCGGTGATCCGGCACCCATTATTATTGCGCTCACCCGTGTGTCCACTATACCACATGTCCGGTGATCCGGCACCCATTATTATTGCGCTCCCCCGTATGTCCGCCATACCACATGTCCGGTGATCCGGCACCCATTATTATTGTGCTCCCCCGTATGTCCGCCATACCACATGTCCGGTGATCCGGCACCCATTATTATTGCGCTCCCCCGTATGTCCGCCATACCACATGTCCGGTGATCCGGCGCCCATTATTATTGCGCTCCCCCCGTATGTCCGCCATACCACATGTCCGGTGATCCGGCACCCATTATTATTGCGCTCACCCGTGTGTCCGCCATACCACATGTCCGGTGATCCGGCGCCCATTATTATTGCGCTCCCCCCGTATGTCCGCCATACCACATGTCCGGTGATCCGGCACCCATTATTATTGCGCTCCCCCGTATGTCCGCCATACCACATGTCCGGTGATCCAGCGCCCATTATTATTGCGCTCACCCATGTGTCCACTATACCACATGTCCGGTGATCCGGCGCCCATTATTATTGCGCTCCCCCCGTATGTCCGCCATACCACATGTCCGGTGATCCGGCACCCATTATTATTGCGCTCCCCCGTATGTCCGCCATACCACATGTCCGGTGATCCGGCACCCATTATTATTGCGCTCACCCGTGTGTCCACTATACCACATGTCCGGTGATCCGGCGCCCATTATTATTGCGCTCACCCGTGTGTCCACTATACCACATGTCCGGTGATCCGGCACCCATTATTATTGCGCTCACCCGTGTGTCCACTATACCACATGTCCGGTGATCCGGCACCCATTATTATTGCGCTCCCCCCGTATGTCCGCCATACCACATGTCCGGTGATCCGGCACCCATTATTATTGCGCTCCCCCGTATGTCCGCCATACCACATGTCCGGTGATCCGGCGCCCATTATTATTGCGCTCCCCCATGTGTCCACTATACCACATGTCCGGTCATCCGGCACCCATTATTATTGCGCTCCCCCCGTATGTCCGCCATACCACATGTCCGGTGATCCGGCACCCATTATTATTGCGCTCCCCCGTATGTCCGACATACCACATGTCCGGTGATCCGGCGCCCATTATTATTGCGCTCCCCCATGTGTCCACTATACCACATGTCCGGTCATCCGGCACCCATTATTATTGCGCTCCCCCCGTATGTCCGCCATACCACATGTCCGGTGATCCGGCACCCATTATTATTGCGCTCCCCCGTATGTCCGACATACCACATGTCCGGTGATCCGGCACCCATTATTATTGTGCTCCCCCGTATGTCCGCCATACCACATGTCCAGTGATCCGGCGCCCATTATTATTGCGCTCCCCCGTATGTCCGCCATACCACATGTCCAGTGATCCAGCACCCATTATTATTGTGCTCCCCCGTATGTCCGCCATACCACATGTCCAGTGATCCGGCGCCCATTATTATTGCGCTCCCCCGTATGTCCGCCATACCACATGTCCGGTGATCCGGCACCCATTATTATTGTGCTCCCCCGTATGTCCGCCATACCACATGTCCGGTGATCCGGCACCCATTATTATTGCGCTCCCCCGTATGTCCGCCATACCACATGTCCGGTGATCCGGCGCCCATTCATATTGCGCTCCCCCGTATGTCCGACATACCACATGTCCGGTGATCCGGCACCCATTATTATTGTGCTCCCCCGTATGTCCGCCATACCACATGTCCGGTGATTCGGCACCCATTATTATTGTGCTCCCCCGTATGTCCGCCATACCACATGTCCAGTGATCCGGCACCCATTATTATTGCGCTCACCCGTGTGTCCACTATACCACATGTCCGGTGATCCGGCGCCCATTCATATTGCGCTCCCCCGTATGTCTGACATACCACATGTCCGGTGATCCGGCACCCATTATTATTGTGCTCCCCCGTATGTCCGCCATACCACATGTCCAGTGATCCGGCACCCATTATTATTGCGCTCACCCGTGTGTCCACTATACCACATGTCCGGTGATCCGGCGCCCATTCATATTGCGCTCCTCCGTATGTCTGACATACCACATGTCCGGTGATCCGGCACCCATTATTATTGTGCTCCCCCGTATGTCCGCCATACCACATGTCCAGTGATCCGGCACCCATTATTATTGCGCTCACCCGTGTGTCCACTATACCACATGTCCGGTGATCCGGCGCCCATTCATATTGCGCTCCCCCGTATGTCTGACATACCACATGTCCGGTGATCCGGCACCCATTATTATTGTGCTCCCCCGTATGTCCGCCATACCACATGTCCGGTGATCCGGCGCCCATTCATATTGCGCTCCCCCGTATGTCCGCCATACCACATGTCCGGTGATCCGGCACCCATTATTATTGTGCTCCCCCGTATGTCCGCCATACCACATGTCCGGTGATCCGGCACCCATTATTATTGTGCTCCCCCGTATGTCCGCCATACCACATGTCCGATGATCCGGCACCCATTATTATTGCGCTCCCCCGTGGGTCTGCCATACCATGTGTCTGGTGATCCGGCGCCCATTATTATTGTGCTCCCCAGTGTGTCCCCAGCAAGACAGGTGCGGCTACAGGAGCTCCCAAGTTAAGCCGCTGAGCCGGAGGTGAAGCAGGCAGCATCCTTCTTGCTTGTTGTGGTGACCCCTCTGGCGGGGTCGCAGGAGAAGGGGGTGGTGAAGGTGCTGCAGGTGGGCCTGGTGCCGTAGGTGCCGACATCTTAACTTAGTGCGTTAGCCCTTGAAATGAAGCTTAGGTGCGTGGGCCCTTTAAATGAAGCATCTGTGCTCTTATCTCGAATTTGAGTGCGTCGATCTGGAACTTGAGTGCGATGACTGGGAACTTGAGTGCTTTGATATAAGACTTGAGCGCAGCGATCTGACACCTGAGAGCTTCATAGTGTACTGGCTCTTTAAGAGCTTTAGATTGCTGCAGCACTTTTCGCTTTTTAGCTACGCTGACTGCACCTTTATGCAGGATTTCTGTCTGAGGCTCCACCAAAATGGCCGCCGTGGCTTCGGAGACCTCGGTGGGCGGAGCTGCTGGATCGCACGCGGGAAGGCCTGGCGCTGACTTTAACCCCGTCTGGTGGGGATTGTAACTCCGCTGTAACCTTCGCCTCCCCCCTTACTTTTCGTGCGCACTTCTTACACACAGTAATATAAGCACAGTCCCGTTCACTTGTGTGCGCACAGTTATTTGCGGCTTGCGAAATCTTTTCACAGTACATTAATCACAGTTCTTAATGGGAAAGTACACTTTAATGGTGGCAACAGCTGTAGGCACACACCCGTATCCTGTTCGTAAGACGCCAAAAAGCTATGTAGTAGCTTGGGGGGTGTAGGGTTGAACAGGGGTGTTGCAATGTAGTATTGCTGTGTATAGGATTAACTCTTGATTGTCATGACGCGAGGGTGCGGGTTCCTCTGTATATACAGTATATATATATATATATATATATATATATATATCCTACAGCCACCCATCCCAGGAACAATAGGGAGGAATAAAGGATTGTCCACAGCCGGAATTGCAATAACCTTGAAATAACTTTACTGCAGATTTTATGCAGGATGCAATTAACAAAAGGCTTTACAAGAGGACCGGAATTTAGGCTCCTCACAGGTTGGCTGGGACTTTGTAGGAAATAAGCTTTGATTCCTTTTGTACGCTGTTCCACTGAATTTAGGGGTATGTTTAGGTTCAGTAGTCACGTAGGATTTGGTAGGATGGAGTTGGATTAACTCACGGTTTAGAGGAGTGAAGTGGAGGCTTCGGCCTAGATCGTCTTGTCACTGCGATAACAGATCTGCTTTCTTGGAGATCCCAAGGGAAAGAGAGCGATTATTGGATACAGCGCCCTTATATACTGAAGGGGCAGGATCAAAGCTTATTGGTCCCCAAACCTGTCAGTCGTAGTACAACTCATTATGGTACATCACATGACCTATCACATGACCCAAAGGTCCTTAACCTTAGCATAACAGAATGATTAAATATCACATGACCTAAGGTCCTGTACATTAATTACACTATAATAAAATATATTAAATATATACAGTTTTAATGACATTAGGAGGCGACTAGGGGTTAATCCACCAAGAGAACCCTATCAGCATGGAGAAACTCTGACTGTGGGGACCCACGACTAAGGTACAGGACCAGGTCCAGTACCGGGTCACCGACATCCATGCACAGTGCAGATCATATGACACACAGCTCCAGAAGGCAGCAGCACAAAGTGCAGATCACATGACATACAGCTCCAGAAGGCAGCAACGCACAGTGCAGATCACATGACACACAGCTCCAGAAGGCAGCAGCATACAGTGCAGATCACATGACACACAGGTCCAGAAGGCAGCAGCGCACAGTGCAGATCACATGACACACAGCTCCAGAAGACAGCAGCGAACATTGCAGATCACATGATACACAGCTCCAGAAGGCAGCAGCACACAGTGCAGATCACATGACACACAGCTCCAGAAGGCAACAGCGCACAGTGCAGATCACATGACACACAGGTCCAGAAGGCAGCAGCGCACAGTGCAGATCATATGACACACAGCTAGAGAAGGCAGCCATGCACAGTGCAGATCACATGACACACAGCTCCAGAAGGCAGCAGCACACAGTGCAGATCACATGACACACAGGTCCAGAAGGCAGCAGCGCATTGTGCAGATCACATGACCCACATCTCCAGAAGGCAGCCATGCACAGTGCAGATCACATGACACACAGCTCCAGAAGGCAGCCATGCACAGTGCAGATCACATGACACACAGCTCCAGAAGGCAGCAGCACACAGTGCAGATCACATGACACACAGCTCCAGAAGGCAGCCATGCACAGTGCAGATCACATGACACACAGCTCCAGAAGGCAGCAGCACACAGTGCAGATCACATGACATACAGCTCCAGAAGGCAGCAGCACACAGTGCAGATCATATGACACACAGCTCCAGAAGGCAGCAGCACACAGTGCAGATCATATAACACACAGCTCCAGAAGGCAGCAGCACACAGTGCAGATCACATGACACACAGCTCCAGAAGGCAGCCGTGCACGGTGCAGATCACATGACACACAGCTTCAGAAGGCAGCAGCGCACAGTGAAGATCACATGACACACAGCTCCAGAAGGCAGCAGCGCACAGTGCAGATCACATGACACACAGCTCCAGAAGGCAGCAGCACACAGTGCAGATCACATGACACACAGGTCCAGAAGGCAGCAGCGCATTGTGCAGATCACATGACCCACATCTCCAGAAGGCAGCCATGCACAGTGCAGATCACATGACACACAGCTCCAGAAGGCAGCCATGCACAGTGCAGATCACATGACACACAGCTCCAGAAGGCAGCCATGCACAGTGCAGATCACATGACACACAGCTCCAGAAGGCAGCAGCACACAGTGCAGATCACATGACATACAGCTCCAGAAGGCAGCAGCACACAGTGCAGATCATATGACACACAGCTCCAGAAGGCAGCAGCACACAGTGCAGATCATATGACACACAGCTCCAGAAGGCAGCAGCACACAGTGCAGATCACATGACACACAGCTCCAGAAGGCAGCCGTGCACGGTGCAGATCACATGACACACAGCTTCAGAAGGCAGCAGCGCACAGTGAAGATCACATGACACACAGCTCCAGAAGGCAGCAGCGCACAGTGCAGATCACATGACACACAGCTCCAGAAGGCAGCAGCACACAGTGCAGATCACATGACACACAGCTCCAGAAGGCAGCCGTGCACAGTGCAGATCACATGACACACAGCTCCAGAAGGTAGCCGTGCACAGTGCAGATCACATGACACACAGCTCCAGAAGGTAGCCGTGCACAGTGCAGATCACATGACATACAGGTCCTGAAGGCAGCAGCGCAGAGTGCAGATCACATGACACACAGCTCCAGAAGGTAGCCGTGCACAGTGCAGATCACATGACACACAGCTCCAGAAGGCAGCAAAGCACAGTGCAGATCACATGACACACAGCTAGAGAAGGCAGCAGCGCACAGTGCAGATCACATGACACACAGCTCCAGAAGGCAGCAGCACACCGTGCAGATCACATGACACAGCTCCAGAAGGCAACAGCGCACAGTGCAGATCATATGACACACAGGTCCAGAAGGAAGCAGCGCACAGTGCAGATCATATGACACACAGCTCCAGAAGGCAGCAGCACACAGTCCAGATCACATGACACAGCTCCAGAAGGCAGCAGCGCACAGTGCAGATCACATGACACACAACTCCAGAAGGCAGCAGCACACAGTGCAGATCACGTGACACACAGCTCCAGAAGGCAGCAGCGCACAGTGCAGATCACATGACACACATGTCCAGAAGGCAGCCATGCACAGTGCAGATCACATGACACATAGCTCCAGAAGGCAGCAGCACACAGTGCAGATCACATGACACACAGGTCCAGAAGGCAGCAGCGCATTGTGCAGATCACATGACCCACATCTCCAGAAGGCAGCTATGCACAGTGCAGATCACATGACACACAGCTCCAGAAGGCAGCAGCACACAGTGCAGATCACATGACATACAGCTCCAGAAGGCAGCAGCACACAGTGCAGATCATATGACACACAGCTAGAGAAGGCAGCAGCGCACAGTGCAGATCACATGACACACAGGTCCAGAAGGCAGCAGCGCACAGTGCAGATCATATGACACACAGCTCCAGAAGGCAGCAGCACACAGTGCAGATCATATGACACACAGCTAGAGAAGGCAGCAGCGCACAGTGCAGATCACATGACACACAGCTCCAGAAGGCAGCAGCACACAGTGCAGATCACATGACACACAGGTCCAGAAGGCAGCAGCGCATTGTGCAGATCACATGACACACAGGTCCAGAAGGCAGCAGCGCATTGTGCAGATCACATGACCCACATCTCCAGAAGGCAGCCATGCACAGTGCAGATCATATGACACACAGCTCCAGAAGGCAGCCATGCACAGTGCAGATCACATGACACACAGCTCCAGAAGGCAACAGCACACAGTGCAGATCACATGACACACAGCTCCAGAAGGCAGCAGCACACAGTGCAGATCAAATGACACACAGCTCCAGAAGGCAGCCGTGCACGGTGCAGATCACATGATACACTGTTAAAGAAGGCAGCAGCACACAGTGCAGATCACATGACACACAGCTCCAGAAGGCAGCAGCACACAGTGCAGATCATATGACACACAGCTCCAGAAGGCAGCAGCACACAGTGCAGATCACATGACACACAGCTCCAGAAGGCAGCCGTGCACGGTGCAGATCACATGACACACAGCTTCAGAAGGCAGCAGCGCACAGTGAAGATCACATGACACACAGCTCCAGAAGGCAGCAGCATACAGTGCAGATCACATGACACACAGCTCCAGAAGGCAGCAGCGCACAGTGCAGATCACATGACACACAGCTCCAGAAGGCAGCAGCACACAGTGCAGATCACATGACACACAGCTCCAGAAGGTAGCCGTGCACAGTGCAGATCACATGACATACAGGTCCTAAAGGCAGCAGCGCAGAGTGCAGATCACATGACACACAGCTCCAGAAGGTAGCCGTGCACAGTGCAGATCACATGACACACAGCTCCAGAAGGCAGCCAAGCACAGTGCAGATCACATGACACACAGCTAGAGAAGGCAGCAGCGCACAGTGCAGATCACATGACACACAGCTCAAGAAGGCAGCAGCACACAGTGCAGATCACATGACACACAGCTCCAGAAGGCAGCCGTGCACGGTGCAGATCACAAGACACACAGCTTCAGAAGGCAGAAGCGCACAGTGCAGATCACATGACACACAGGTCCAGAAGGCAGCAGCGCACAGTGCAGCTCACATGACACACAGCTCCAGAAGACAGCAGCGAACATTGCAGATCACATGACACACAGCTCCAGAAGGCAGCAGTGCACAGTGCAGATCACATGACACACAGCTCCAGAAGGCAGCCATGCACAGTGCAGATCACATGACACACAGCTCCAGAAGGCAGCAGCACACAGTGCAAATCACATGACACACAGCTCCAGAAGGCAGCCGTGCACAGTGCAGATCACATGACACACAGCTAGAGAAGGCAGCAGCGCACAGTGCAGATCACGACATACAGCTCCAGAAGACAGCAGCACACAGTGCAGATCACATGACACACAGCTCCAGAAGGCAGCCGCGCACAGTGCAGATCACATGACACACAGCTCCAGAAAACAGCCGTGCGCGGTGCAGATCACATGACACACAGCTCCAGAAGGCAGGAGCGCACAGTGCAGATCACATGACACACACATGACACACAGCTAGAGAAGGCAGCAGCACACAGTGCAGATCACATGACACACAGCTCCAGAAGGCAGCCGTGCATGGTGCAGATCACATGATACACAGCTCCAGAAGGCAGCAGCACACAGTGCAGATCACAGGATACACAGCTCCAGAAGGCAGCAGCGCACAGTGCAGATCATATGACACACAGGTCCAGAAGGCAGCAGCGCACAGTGCAGATCACATGACATACAGCTAGAGAAGGCAGCAGCACACAGTGCAGATCACATGACACACAGCTCCAGAAGGCAACCGTGCACGGTGCAGATCACATGATACACAGCTCCAGAAGGCAGCAGCGCACAGTGCAGATCACATGACACACAGCTCCAGAAGGCAGCCGTGCACGGTGCAGATCACATGACACACAGCTCCAGAAGGCCGCAGCACACAGTGCAGATCACATGACACACAGCTCCAGAAGGCAGCAACGCACAGTACAGATCACATGACACACAGCTAGAGAAGGCAGCAGCACACAGTGCAGATCACATGACACACAGCTCCAGAAGGCAGCAGTGCACAGTGCAGATCACATGACACACAGGTCCAGAAGACAGCAGCACACAGTGCAGATCACATGACACACAGCTCCAGAAGGCAGCAGCGCACAGTGCAGATCACATGACACACAGCTCCAGAAGGCAGCAGCACACAGTGCAGATCACATAACACACAGCTCCAGAAGACAGCAGCGAACATTGCAGATCACATGACACACAGCTCCAGAAGGCAGCAGCGCACAGTGCAGATCAAATGACACACAGCTAGAGAAGGCAGCAGCACACAGTGCAGATCAAATGACACACAGCTCCAGAAGGCAGCAGCACACAGTGCAGATCACATAACACACAGCTCCAGAAGACAGCAGCGAACATTGCAGATCACATGACACACAGCTCCAGAAGGCAGCAGCGCACAGTGCAGATCACATGACACACAGGTAGAGAAGGCAGCAGCACACAGTGCAGATCACATGACACACAGCTCCAGAAGGCAGCCATGCACAGTGCAGATCACATGACACACAGCTCCAGAAGGCAGCAGCACACAGTGCAGATCACATGACACACAGCTCCAGAAGGCAGCCGTGCACGGTGCAGATCACATGACACACAGCTCCAGAAGGCAGCCGTGCACGGTGCAGATCACATGACACAAAGCTCCAGAAGGCAGGAGCGCACAGTGCAGATCACATGACACACAGCTCCAGAAGGTAGCTGTGCACAGTGCAGATCACATGACACACAGCTCCAGAAGGCAACCGTGCACGGTGCAGATCACATGACACACAGTTCCAGAAGGCAGCAGCACATAGTGCAGATCACATGACACACAGCTCCAGAAGGCAGCCGTGCACGGTGCCGATCACATGACACACAGGTCCAGAAGGCAGCAGCGCACAGTGCAGATCACATGACACACAGCTCCAGAAGGCAGCCATGCACAGTGCAGATCACATGACACACAGCTCCAGAAGGCAGCCGTGCACGGTGCAGATCACATGACACACAGCTCCAGAAGGCAGCAGCACACAGTGCAGATCACATGACACACAGCTCCAGAAGGTAGCTGTGCACGGTGCAGATCACATGACACACAGCTCCAGAAGGCAGCAGCACACAGTGCAGATCACATGACACACAGCTCCAGAAGGCAGCTGTGCACAGTGCAGATCACATGACACACAGGTCCTGAAGGCAGCAGCGCACAGTGCAGATCACATGACACACAGCTCCAGAAGGTAGCTGTGCACGGTGTAGATCACATGACACACAGCTCCAGAAGGCAGCAGCACACAGTGCAGATCACATGACACACAGCTCCAGAAGGCAGCTGTGCACAGTGCAGATCACATGACACACAGGTCCTGAAGGCAGCAGCGCACGGTGCAGATCACATGACACACAGCTCCAGAAGGCAGCCGTGCACGGTGCAGATCACATGACACACAGCTCCAGAAGGCAGCAGCACACAGTGCAGATCACATGACACACAGCTCCAGAAGGCAGCCGTGCACGGTGCAGATCACATGACACACAGCTCCAGAAGGCAGCAGCACACAGTGCAGATCACATGACACACAGCTCCAGAAGGCAGCCGTGCACGGTGCAGATCACATGACACACAGCTCCAGAAGGCAGCAGCGCACAGTGCAGATCACATAACACACAGCTCCAGAAGGCTGCAGCGCACAGTGCAGATCACATGACACACAGCAGCGAACATTGCAGATCACATGACACACAACTCCAGAAGGCAGCAGCACACAGTGCAGATCACGTGACACACAGCTCCAGAAGGCAGCAGCGCACAGTGCAGATCACATGACACACAGCTCCAGAAGGCAGCAGCACACAGTGCAGATCACGTGACACACAGCTCCAGAAGGCAGCAGCGCACAGTGCAGATCACATAACACACAGCTCCAGAAGGCAGCAGCGCACAGTGCAGATCACATGACACACAGCTCCAGAAGGCAGCAGCGCACAGTGCAGATCACATGACACACAGCAGCGAACATTGCAGATCACGTGACACACAGCTCCAGAAGGCAGCAGCGCACAGTGCAGATCACATGACACACAACTCCAGAAGGCAGCAGCACACAGTGCAGATCACGTGACACACAGCTCCAGAAGGCAGCAGCGCACAGTGCAGATCACATGACACACAGCTCCAGAAGGCAGTCGTGCACAGTGCAGATCATATGACACACAGGTCCAGAAGGCAGCAGCACACAGTGCAGATCACATGACACACAGCTCCAGAAGGCAGCCATGCACAGTGCAGATCACATGACACACAGCTCCAGAAGGCAGCAGCACACAGTGCAGATCACATGACACACAGCTCCAGAAGGCAGCAGCACACAGTGCAGATCACGTGACACACAGCTCCAGAAGGCAGCAGCGCTTAGTGCAGATCACATAACACACAGCTCCAGAAGGCAGCAGCGCACAGTGCAGATCACATGACACACAGCTCCAGAAGGCAGCAGCACACAGTGCAGATCACATGACACACAGCTCCAGAAGGCAGCAGCGCACAGTGCAGATCACATGACACACAGCTCCAGAAGGCAGCAGCACGCAGTGCAGATCACATGACACACAGCTCCAGAAGGCAGCAGCACACAGTGCAGATCACATGACACACAGCTCCAGAAGGCAGCAGCGCACAGTGCAGATCACGTGACACACAGCTCCAGAAGGCAGCCGTGCACAGTGCAGATCATATGACACACAGGTCCAGAAGGCAGCAGCACACAGTGCAGATCACATGACACACAGCTCCAGAAGGCAGCCATGCACAGTGCAGATCACATGACACACAGCTCCAGAAGGCAGCAGCACACAGTGCAGATCACATGACACACAGCTCCAGAACGCAGCAGCACACAGTGCAGATCACGTGACACACAGCTCCAGAAGGCAGCAGCGCACAGTGCAGATCACATGACACACAGCTCCAGAAGGCAGCAGCGCACAGTGCAGATCACATGACACACAGCTCCAGAAGGCAGCAGCACACAGTGCAGATCACATGACACACAGCTCCAGAAGGCAGCAGCACACAGTGCAGATCACATGACACACAGCTTCAGAAGGCAGCAGCACACAGTGCAGATCACATGACACACAGCTCCAGAAGGCAGCAGCACACAGTGCAGATCACATGACACACAGCTCCAGAAGGCAGCAGCACACGGTGCAGATCACATGACACACAGCTCCAGAAGGCAGCAGCACACAGTGCAGATCACATGACACACAGCTCCAGAAGGCAACAACACACAGTGCAGATCACATGACACACAGCTCCAGAAGGCAGCAGCACACAGTGCAGATCACATGACACACAGCTCCAGAAGGCAACAACACACAGTGCAGATCACGTGACACACAGCTCCAGAAGGCAGCCATGCACAGTGCAGATCACATGACACACAGCTCCAGAAGGCAGCAGCACACGGTGCAGATCACATGACACACAGCTCCAGAAGGCAGCAGCACACAGTGCAGATCACGTGACACACAGCTCCAGAAGCCAGCCATGCACGGTGCAGAGGAAACAGCAGTGAGTTATCTGGAGATATTGTCTTGTTTATTGAATTTCTAGGATGTTGCAATATTCTGTGTATAGAGGTAAAACAGTGATTAATACAGGATGTGAGGAGGAGGAGGAAGAGCAGGGGGAGGAGGAGGAGGAAGAGCAGGGGGAGGAGGAGGAGGAGGAGGAAGAGCAGGGGGAGAGGAGATGTCACCGGCAGCCAATGTGCATCATCTCCGGCACAATTTGCAACTCCGGCTTCCTTGATATAACAAACACGCTGTGCACTCTATACAGCCTCCTCTATATAACACGCTGTGCACTCTATACAGCCTCCTCTATATAACACGCTGTGCACTCTATACAGCCTCCTCTATATAACACGCTGTGCACTCTATACAGCCTCCTCTATATAACACGCTGTGCACTCTATACAGCCTCCTCTATATAACACGCTGTGCACTCTATACAGCCTCCTCTATATAACACGCTGTGCACTCTATACAGCCTCCTCTATATAACACGCTGTGCACTCTATACAGCCTCCTCTATATAACACGCTGTGCACTCTATACAGCCTCCTCTATATAACACGCTGTGCACTCTATACAGCCTCCTCTATATAACACGCTGTGCACTCTATACAGCCTCCTCTATATAACACGCTGTGCACTCTATACAGCCTCCTCTATATAACACGCTGTGCATTGTATACAGCCTCCTCTATATAACACGCTGTGCACTGTATACAGCCTCCTCTATATAACACACTGTACAGTATATACAGCCTCCTCTATATAACACACTGTGCACTCTATACAGCCTCCTCTATATAACACACTGTGCACTCTATACAGCCTCCTCTATATAACACACTGTGCACTGTAGACAGCCTCCTCTATATAACACTGTACAGTATATACAGCCTCCTCTATATAACACACTGTGCACTATATACAGTCTCCTCTATATTACACACTGTGCACTCTATACAGTCTCCTCTATATTACACTGTGCTCAGGAGAACATCATGGATTTCTTCAGTAAGATCTTTAGGTCCAGCAGCAGAAGGAGCCCGGGCCCCTCCATTCAGGTAATGTCTGCTGGGCAGGACATAGATGGGGGCCACAGCAGGATATAGATGGGGGGGGGGGGACACAGCAGGATATAGATGGGGGGGGGGACACAGCAGGACATAGATGGGGGGGGGGGACACAGCAGGACATAGATGGGGGGGGACACAGCAGGACATAGATGGGGGGGGGACACAGCAGGACATAGATGGGGGGGGGGACACAGCAGGACATAGATGGGGGGGGGACACAGCAGGACATAGATGGGGGGGGGGGACACAGCAGGACATAGATGGGGGGGGGACACAGCAGGACATAGATGGGGGGGGGACACAGCAGGACATAGATGGGGGGGGGGACAGCAGGACATAGATGGGGGGGGGGCCACAGCAGGACATAGATGGGGGGGGGGGGGCCACAGCAGGACATAGATGGGGGGGGGGGACACAGCAGGACATAGATGGGGGGGGGGCCACAGCAGGACATAGATGGGGGGGGGGGGGCCACAGCAGGACATAGATGGGGGGGGGGGACACAGCAGGACATAGATACGACCACATCCTGTATTACTGAATTATTAGATAAATATCTGTCTAATATCTTTATATTATATCCATGTAATGTAGATATGATATACCTTTATATACCGTGTGTCTCTAGGTTATAGCTCTATATACCTCGTCTCTAGGTTATACCTCTATATACCTCGCGTGTCTCTAGGTTATACCTCTATATACCTCGCGTGTCTCTAGGTTATACCTCTATATACCTCGCGTGTCTCTAGGTTCTACCTCTATATACCTCGCGTGTCTCTAGGTTATACCTCTATATACCTCGCGTGTCTCTAGGTTATACCTCTATATACCTCGCGTGTCTCTAGGTTATACCTCTATATACCTCGCGTGTCTCTAGGTTATACCTCTATATACCTCGCGTGTCTCTAGGTTATACCTCTATATACCTCGCGTGTCTCTAGGTTATACCTCTATATACCTCGCGTGTCTCTAGGTTATACCTCTATATACCTCGCGTGTCTCTAGGTTATACCTCTATATACCTCGCGTGTCTCTAGGTTATACCTCTATATACCTCGCGTGTCTCTAGGTTATACCTCTATATACCTCGCGTGTCTCTAGGTTATACCTCTATATACCTCGCGTGTCTCTAGGTTATACCTCTATATACCTCGCGTGTCTCTAGGTTATACCTTTATATACCGTGTGTCTCTAGGTTATAGCTCTATATACCGTGTGTCTCTAGGTTATAGCTCTATATACCGTGTGTCTCTAGGTTATACCTTTATATACCTCGTGTCTCTAGGTTATAGCTCTATATACCTCGTGTCTCTAGGTTATAGCTCTATATACCTCGTGTCTCTAGGTTATAGCTCTATATACCGTGTGTCTCTAGGTTATAGCTCTATATACCGTGTGTCTCTAGGTAATAGCTCTAAATACCGTGTGTCTCTAGGTTATACCTCTATATACTGTGTGTCTCTAGGTTATACCTTTATATACCTCGTGTCTCTAGGTTATAGCTCTATATACCTCGTGTCTCTAGGTTATAGCTCTATATACCTCGTGTCTCTAGGTTATAGCTCTATATACCTCGCGTCTCTAGGTTATAGCTCTATATACCTCGCGTGTCTCTAGGTTATACCTCGCGTGTCTCTAGGTTATACCTCGCGTGTCTCTAGGTTATACCTCCTATATACCTCGCGTGTCTCTAGGTTATACCTTTTTATATACCGTGTGTCTCTAGGTTATAGCTCTATATACCGTGTGTCTCTAGGTTATAGCTCTAAATACCTCGTGTCTCTAGGTTATACCTTTATATACCTCGTGTCTCTAGGTTATAGCTCTATATACCTCGCGTGCCTCTAGGTTATACCTCTATATACCTCGCGTGCCTCTAGGTTATACCTCTATATACCTCGCGTGCCTCTAGGTTATACCTCTATATACCTCGCGTGCCACTAGGTTATACCTCTATATACCTCGCGTGCCACTAGGTTATACCTCTATATACCTCGCGTGCCTCTAGGTTATACCTCTATATACCTCGCGTGCCACTAGGTTATACCTCTATATACCTCGCGTGCCACTAGGTTATAGCTCTATATACCTCGCGTGCCTCTAGGTTATACCTCGCGTGCCTCTAGGTTATAGAAACATAGAATGTGTTGGCAGATAAGAACCATTTGGCCCATCTAGTCTGCCCAATAATCTGAATTCTATCAATAGTCCCTGGCCCTGTCTGATATGAAGGATAGCCTTATACCTATCTCTATCTTATATGAAGGATAGCCTTATACCTATCTCTATCTTATATGAAGGGTAGCCTTATGCTTATGCCATGCGTCTTTAAACTCCACTGTATTTGCATGACCACTTCTGCAGCAAGGCTCTCCCTATACACCCATGAGCACTTCTCTCTACTGCTTATACCTCTCCTTATACATCCATGAGCACTTCTCTCTACTGCTTATACCTCTCCTTATACATCCATGAGCACTTCTCTCTACTGCTTATACCTCTCCCTATACATCCATGAGCACTTCTCTCTACTGCTTATACCTCTCCCTATACATCCATGAGCACTTCTCTCTACTGCTTATACCTCTCCCTTTACATCCATGAGCACTTCTCTCTACTGCTTATACCTCTCCCTATACATCCATGAGCACTTCTCTCTACTGCTTATACCTCTCCCTATACATCCATGAGCACTTCTCTCTACTGCTTATACCTCTCCCTATACATCCATGAGCACTTCTCTCTACTGCTTATACCTCTCCCTTTACATCCATGAGCACTTCTCTCTACTGCTTATACCTCTCCCTATACATCCATGAGCACTTCTCTCTACTGCTTATACCTCTCCCTATACATCCATGAGCACTTCTCTCTACTGCTTATACCTCTCCCTATACATCCATGAGCACTTCTCTCTACTGCTTATACCTCTCCCTATACATCCATGAGCACTTCTCTCTACTGCTTATACCTCTCCCTATACATCCATGAGCACTTCTCTCTACTGCTTATACCTCTCCCTATACATCCATGAGCACTTCTCTCTACTGCTTATACCTCTCCCTATACATCCATGAGCACTTCTCTCTACTGCTTGTACCTCTCCCTATACATCCATGAGCACTTCTCTCTACTGCTTGTACCTCTCCCTATACATCCATGAGCACTTCTCTCTATTGCTTATACCTCTCCCTATACATCCATGAGCACTTCTCTCTACTGCTTGTACCTCTCCCTTTACATCCATGAGCACTTCTCTCTACTGCTTGTACCTCTCCCTTTACATCCATGAGCACTTCTCTCTACTGCTTGTACCTCTCCCTATACATCCATGAGCACTTCTCTCTACTGCTTGTACCTCTCCCTATACATCCATGAGCACTTCTCTCTACTGCTTGTACCTCTCCCTATACATCCATGAGCACTTCTCTCTATTGCTTATACCTCTCCCTATACATCCATGAGCACTTCTCTCGTGTCTTCCTACCTTTAAGTCTTCTATAATAATTCCTCCTAAATCCCTTTCCTCAGATACTGAGGTCAGGACTGTGTCACATGATCTATATACTGAGGTCAGGACTGTGTCACATGATCTATATACTGAGGTCAGGACTGTGTCACATGTTCTATATACTGAGGTCAGGACTGTGTCACATGTTCTATATACTGAGGTCAGGGCTGTGTCAAATAATCTATATTCTGCCCGAGGGTTTTTCTGCCCCAGGGGCATTATCTTGCACTTATCCACATTACATTTCAGTTGCCAGAGTTCTGACCATTCTTCTAGTTTGCCTAAATCCTTTTCCATTTGGCGGATCCCTCCAGGAACATCAACCCTGTTACATATCTTTATGTCATCAGCAAAAAGACCAAAACCATCGAGACCTTCTGTAATATTACTAATGAAGAGATTACACAATATTGGTCCCAGTACAGATCCCTGAGGTCCCCACTGGTGACAAGACCTTGTTCTGAATATTCTCCATTGACTACAACCCTCTGTCTGTCACTCAGCCACTGCCTAATCCACTCAACAATATGGAGTCCAAGATCAATGACTGCAGATTATTGATAAACACTTATATTGATGTGATACAAGGTGCTCCACCCCAAGTGCAGTTGTGCACCTACGTTGGAGTGGAGGACCTGCACCTATGGATCACAATGTGGTTTCACTGCTGTGGTTAATGTAAACAATGACATTAGATAACCCTCAAAACTGATGTAAAATTGAGACATTAGCCAGTATATCCTTATATGAAGGACACACCTGAGCCCGCACACCACCTCCAAGGTTTCTCAAATGGTGCGGGACCTATCAACTAACCTACCTGGCCAGATAAATAAAACCAGGAACCAAATTACGGCAGCCATAGGCCCAACTTGCAGATTGCTCCTCAGTCACCTCCAGTGTGAATCTAAGCACACGTACAATGGGAGGGGGGAGACAGGTTACAAGCACCACCCTGGTTGGTTCATTTATAGCAGGCCTCACAGGTGAAACCCTAACACTACCCGATAAGATAAAAGGGCGCATTAGTATAAGCCTTAAAGGGGTAGTCCAGTGGTGAAAAACTTATCCCCTATCCTAAGGATAGGGGATAAGTTTGAGATCGCGGGGGGTCCGACCGCTGGGGCCCCCCGCGATCTCTCTGTAAGGGGCCCCCTCTCTCTTCCGAGATAGCGGGTGTCGACCCCCGCACGAGGCGGCGGCCGACACGCCCCCTCAATACATCTCAATGGCAGAGCCGGAGATTGCCGAAGGCAGCGCTTCGGCTCTGCCATAGAGTTGTATTGAGGGGGCGTGTCGGCCGCCGCTTCGTGCGGAGGTCGACACGCCCCCTTCCCGCGGGCTGTCGGGGCTCCGTACAGGAGATCGCGGGGGGCCCCAGGGGTCGGACCTCCTGCGATCTGCAACTTATCCCCTATCCTTAAGATAGGGGATAAGTTGTAAACCACTGAGTCACCACTGGACTACTCCTTTAAGCAAAGACATAACGGCTTATATATTTTCATGAACATGGTTCTAGCAGGAAACTCAACCCCAAGTGCAGTTGTGCACCTATACTGGGGCGGAGGTCCTGCACTTGAAAACCGTTGCTAAGGGCGATCCCCAGCAAAAATTGCGTTCAATGGAGTATGCCTGCAAACGGTCACAAGTACCACAATGGCATCCTGACACCAGATAAATGTGTATGTGGATGCGTTAAACATGACTGACTTTAAACAAACACTTACATTGATGTGATCTAAGGTGATACAAGGTGCTCAACTCCAAGTGCAGTTGTGCACCTACGATGGAGTGGAGGACCTGCACCTATGGATTATTGATAAGTCTTCTGTGTGGGACAGTGTTAGAAGCCTAAAATCTATATATGCGATGTTTACCCCTCCGCCATCTATTATTTTAGTCACCTAGTCAAAAAAATCAATAAGATTAGTGACCTGATCTCCCTGAAGTAAACCCATGTTGTTTTTCATATTACAATCCATGGGATTTTAGATGTTCCACAATCCTATCCTTTAGTAGGGTTTCCATTATTTCCCCACTATTGATGTCAGACTTACTGGCCTATAGTCACCTGATTCCTCCCTAATACCTTTCTTGTGAATGGGCACGACATTTGCTAATTTCCAATCTTCTGGGACGGCTCCTGTTACCAGTGATTAGTTATATAAATGTGTTAACGGTTTTGCTCGCTTACCACTAAGCTCTTTTAATAATTTTTTGGGTGTATCCCATCAGGCCCTGTGACTTATTTGTCTTCACTTTAGACAGCAAACGTAGAACCTCTTCCTCTGTAAAGACACATGCATCAAAGGATTCATTAGTCTTCTTCTCTAATGGAGGTCCTTTTCCTTCATTTTCTGAACAGAAGTATTCATTAAGGCGGTCGGCTAGCCCCTTATTCTCTTCTACATATCTTCCTTCCTTTGTTTTTAATTTAGTTATACCTTGTTTAATTTCCTTTTTTCATTTATATATCTGAAGAATGTCTTATCCCCTTTTTTCACAGACTGAGCTAGTTTTTATTCTGCCTGTGCTTTAGAAGTTCTTATAACTTGCTTGGCCTCTTTCTGCCTAGTCTTGTAGATTTCCCTTTCTTCATTGCTCTGGGTTGTTTTATAATTACTAAATGCAGCTTTTTGTTTTTTATGATTTTGGCCACTTCTTCTGAGTACACAGGGGTCTCTTCCTTTTTCTGCTTTTACTAACAAGTCTAATGAAGTTTTCTGTTGCCTTCAATAATGTTTCTTTTAAGTAGTCCCATTTCTCCTGTACTCCATGTAATCTGTTCCAGTGCTTACAGCCCAACACCGTGCAGGATGTTTGGCATTTGCCAGAGAACACCAAGATTGGCAAATTCACCACTGGCGCCCTATGCTCTTCACAGATGAAAGCAGGTTCACGCTGAGCACATGTTAGTCTGGAGACGCCGTGGAGAACGTTCTGCTTCCTGCAACATCCTCCAGGAAGACCGGTTTGGCGGTGGGTCAGTAATGGTGTGGGGTGGCATTTCTTTGGGGGGCCGCACAGCCCTTCATGTGCTTGCCAGAGGTAGCCTGACTGCCATGAAGTACTGAGATGAGATCCTCAGACCCCTTGTGAGACCATATGCTGGTGCGGTTGGGTTCCTCCTAATATAAGACAATGCTAGACCTCATGTGGCTGGAGTGTGTCAGCAGTTCCTACAAGAGGAAGGCATTGATGCTATGGACTGGCCGCCCGTTCCCCTGAATCTGATAGAGCACATCTGGGACGTCTCGCTCCTTCTACCACAGACTGTCCAGGAGTTGGCGGATGCTTTAGTCCAGGTCTGGGAGGACATCCCTCAGGAGACCATCCTCCACCTCATCAGGAGCATGCCCAGGCGTTGTAGGGAGGTCATACAGGCACGTGGAGGCCACACACACTACTGAGCCTCATTGGGACTTGTATTAAAGACATTACATAAAGTTGGATCAGCCTGTAGTGGGGTTTTCCTCTGTGATTTTGAGGGTGACTCCATATCCAGACCTCCAGGGGTTAATGATTTCCATTGATAATTTTTGGTGATTTTGTTGTCAGTGAATTTAACTATGTAAAGAGGAAAGGATTTCATACGATTAGTTCAGATCTACAATGTGTTATCGCAGGGAGACCTTTAGGTTTTTGAGCAGTGTAGTTCTCTATCACTGATCATGTATCATAGTTCTCTATCACTGATCATGTATCACATAGTTCTCTATCACTGATCATGTATCACATAGTTCTCTATCACTGATCATGTATCATATAGTTCTATCACTGATCATGTATCATAGTTCTCTATCACTGATCATGTATCATATAGTTCTCTCACTGATCATGTATCATAGTTCTCTATCACTGATCATGTATCATATAGTTCTCTATCACTGATCATGTATCATATAGTTCTCTATCACTGATCATGTATCATATAGTTCTCTATCACTGATCATGTATCATATAGTTCTCTATCACTGATCATGTATCATATAGTTCTCTATCACTGATCATGTATCATATAGTTCTCTATCACTGATCATGTATCATATAGTTCTCTATCACTGATCATGTATCACATAGTTCTCTATCACTGATCATGTATCACATAGTTCTATATCACTGATCATGTATCATAGTTCTCTATCACTGATCATGTATCATAGTTCTCTATCACTGATCATGTATCATATAGTTCTCTATCACTTATCATGTATCATATAGTTCTCTATCACTGATCATGTATCACATAGTTCTCTATCACTGATCATGTATCATATAGTTCTATATCACTGATCATGTATCATAGTTCTCAATCACTGATCATGTATCATATAGTTCTCTATCACTGATCATGTATCACATAGTTCTCGATCACTGATCATGTATCATATAGTTCTATATCCCTGATCATGTATCCTAGAACACTTCTTCTATGAAGGAGCATTCCGGGACTTATTGTCATGCCAGGCCTGTATCTCCCATCAGGCACCTGTAGGCCTCGGGTGGCAGTGTTGAGGGGGCAGCACTTCAGTGAGTAAAAAAGGAAGATGATCAGTGGGGGCAGGGGTCAGACCGCAGCCAGATGATGGGAGGCGCCATGAAGGGTAAAGTCATGGATAACCCCTTTAACTAGGTAGGAGAGTCATGTGATCTTTGGAAGATTGAACTCTGACCTCAGACATACAGACCCCGTTCCCAAATAAAGAAACACACAATAAATTTGGATAAAAATGGCCGCGGCCTCTAATATGGGTCATATGAAATCAAATAGCAGATGGAAAAACATGAATAAAATATCCAATAAAATAATCAATATAATATGATAACTAATATAATAATATAATAACCATTTTAACCCATAAATAACTTACAAATCTGCTCCATGTCCTCTCAGCATTGACTGGGAGATTAAACCGCACTCTCTGTGACCACAATGACTTAAATAACAGGGGTCTGGGGGTCTGCCCAGTCTTCTCACACCCGGCTGGACTGACAGGGACCCCTCCGGAGGCACAATATATAGACCGCTGGATTCCCGCTCTAACTGCTGATCCAATCAGCTGCAAACACTGGATCTATCCTGCCCGGCAACAGAACATCTGGCTGGAGAATCTGCCCAGCAACAATTGGGTTAAGACCACCTGTGGAATAGAATGAAGGGGGGACGATTGGACCGAACCAATACATGAAGACCATTACTAAAATAAGGGAGGGGAGCAGTTCCTTGTGTTATATGGAGACCCCCTGCCATGTATGAAGAATATTTTGGTGTTTTCTAACATGTGAGAGCGGATTGTTCTACAAAGATTGTTCTGTTCTGTCTCCTCCGCGGTTGGTCTCATTCTACTTTCGTTCTCTCTCATCATCCTGTAGTTGTGGTTTATAAATCTTACAGAATGATTCCATCCTGGTGACGGCTCAATCCGCCGCCATCTCCTTCTCGGCCTTCATAGAATATGTCCACATCCTGGTCCTGTCGTGGTGGAGACAGACGGATCCTGATAATAGGGGAGTGTTCACACAATGTGGATTCTGCCCTCACATCTCTGCACCAGGACATGGAGAATCCTTATTTATCTGGGGCTGATCTGAATCCAAAATTGTGTCAAATTGGAGGCATTTATAGCGTCTGTGGGTGCGCCGTGGTGGGTATGTGGCCCTATCGACAACAGTAATTATTCTCTACAGGTTTATGGTCAGAAATCAGAGGAAGGACAATAGATCAGTCTTACGGCCTGAGGCTATGTTCGTGTGATAAAGGGGATAGCCTGGATTAGGAAAACATATGATTTCTTCGAAAAACAGCACCACCCCTGTCCTCAGGTTGTGTGTGGCATTACAACTTACATTCACTGCAATGCAATTTCACACAAGAGAGAGAACCAGATAATTTCTGGAAGAAAGCAGCTGGGATTTCTCTAATCCAGTGTGCTCCAATTGTTGTAAAACTACAACTCCCAGCATTCTTGGACAAAGGCTACAGCAGGAGGCACATTTCTTAGGAAACATGGCTGTAATCTTTTAAGAGGACCATATACATAATAGAGCAGTTACAAAATACCAAATCCTCCGTTTTCTGAACAAAGCTTCTGCAAACCCTGTGTATAATGTCATCCGACCACAGGGTGTATGCTTGTAGTCTGTAACCATGGAAACCCATAGCTCTGCACAGGAGCTGTAGAATACTGTATATTGAAACTTATGGGAAAATTTACATTTTTCATATTTTTTTTTATAGTTCTAACTGTTCACTATGCTGTGGAACGTGTCCCCGACTCTGTCACGCTTAGTCCAGAGAAAGACCCGCCAACACAGCCGCCATGTCAGTAGAGTGAGATAGAAGTGCTTTAGTGACGGGCTGTAGATGACGTCTTGCTGAGTAGGGAGCCCCTAGTGGTTGGTATATCACAGAATTATCTATAGTTACAGCCTCTGTTTACTGCAATGGCCCTGCCATTGTGTCTTTTGGGCTGAAGTAAAATCTAGGAGGCTGGAACATCCTGCAATACACGCCAAAACGTAGCGCACATGGCCAACATACACCAAGAATCTGTGTTTGCTGCATTTATTATGCGACTTTTGGCTGGCGCCATTTGCACCAGAGGGCGTGTTTATTGGGCAAAGTGGGTGTGGTTTGCATGGCAGATCTTTTGGTGCTGGATTTATCATCTGTGACCTTTGAAATGTCACACGTAATTGCGCAAATCCCTCACCCTGTGGCCAATTATCTTACTGCATAATATACAACCCTGTTAACAGAGAGAGTCTATGATTATTAATTGTGACTTCATTATAGACTAGTGCATATGTCGGCCACTTTAGCTTTAATTTGCGCAGATTTGGATATGGTGCGTACATGCCATGTGCGCAGTTTTGAAAAGCAGCCGAACGCTGCACAGTAGAATTAGCTAGGATATGTAACAAGGCAAATCCTTCATAGTGTATTCTGGTCAGCCGCTCGACACTGAAAATTGTGGCCAAATTATGTGCGCTAAATATTGTATGCTTAATAATGTGCATTAAATATTGTATGCCTAATAATGTGCGTTAAATATTGTATGCCTAATAATGTGCGCTAAATATTGTATGCCTAATAATGTGCGCTAAATATTGTATGCCTAATAATGTGTGTAAATATTGTATGCCTAATAATGTGTGCCAAATATTGTATGCCTAATAATGTGCGCTAAATATTGTATGCCTAATAATGTGCGTTAAATATTGTATGCCTAATAATGTGCGTTAAATATTGTATGCCTAATAATGTGCGCTAAATATTGTATGCCTAATAATGTGCGCTAAATATTGTATGCCTAATAATGTGTGTTAAATATTGTATGCCTAATAATGTGTGCCAAATATTGTATGCCTAATAATGTGCGCTAAATATTGTATGCCTAATAATGTGCGTTAAATATTGTATGCCTAATAATGTGTGTTAAATATTGTATGCCTAATAATGTGTGTAAATATTGTATGCCTAATAATGTGCGTTAAATATTGTATGCCTAATAATGTGTGCCAAATATTGTATGCCTAATAATGTGCGCCAAATATTGTATGCCTAATAATGTGCGCTAAATATTGTATGCCTAATAATGTGCGCTAAATATTGTATGCCTAATAATGTGTGTAAATATTGTATGCCTAATAATGTGCGTTAAATATTGTATGCCTAATAATGTGCGTTAAATATTGTATGCCTAATAATGTGTGTAAATATTGTATGCCTAATAATGTGTGCCAAATATTGTATGCCTAATAATGTGTGCCAAATATTGTATGCCTAATAATGTGCGCTAAATATTGTATGCCTAATAATGTGTGTAAATATTGTATGCTTAATAATGTGTGTTAAATATTGTATGCCTAATAATGTGTGCCAAATATTGTATGCCTAATAATGTGCGCTAAATATTGTATGCCTAATAATGTGTGCCAAATATTGTATGCCTAATAATGTGTGCCAAATATTGTATGCCTAATAATGTGTGCCAAATATTGTATGCCTAATAATGTGCGCCAAATATTGTATGCCTAATAATGTGCGCCAAATATTGGATTCTTAATAATGTGCGCCAAATATTGTATGCCTAATAATGTGTGTAAATATTGTATGCCTAATAATGTGTGTAAATATTGTATGCCTAATAATGTGCGCCAAATATTGTATGCCTAATAATGTGTGTAAATATTGTATGCTTAATAATGTGCGCCAAATATTGGATTCTTAATAATGTGTGTAAATATTGTATGCTTAATAATGTGTGTAAATATTGTATGCTTAATAATGTGTGTAAATATTGTATGCCTAATAATGTGTGTAAATATTGTATGCTTAATAATGTGCGCCAAATATTGGATTCTTAATAATGTGTGTAAATATTGTATGCCTAATAATGTGCGCCAAATATTGTATGCCTAATAATGTGCGCCAAATATTGGATTCTTAATAATGTGCGCCAAATATTGTATGCCTAATAATGTGTGTAAATATTGTATGCCTAATAATGTGTGTAAATATTGTATGCCTAATAATGTGTGTAAATATTGTATGCCTAATAATGTGCGCCAAATATTGTATGCCTAATAATGTGCGTTAAATATTGTATGCCTAATAATGTGCGCTAAATATTGTATGCCTAATAATGTGCGTTAAATATTGTATGCCTAATAATGTGCGTTAAATATTGTATGCCTAATAATGTGCGTTAAATATTGTATGCCTAATAATGTGCGTTAAATATTGTATGCCTAATAATATGCGTTAAATATTGTATGCCTAATAATAATGTGTGTAAATATTGTATGCCTAATAATGTGCGTCAAATATTGTATGCCTAATAATGTGCGTCAAATATTGTATGCCTAATAATGTGTGTAAATATTGTATGCCTAATAATGTGCGCCAAATATTGTATGCCTAATAATGTGCGTTAAATATTGGATTCTTAATAATGTGTGTAAATATTGTATGCCTAATAATGTGTGTAAATATTGTATGCCTAATAATGTGCGTCAAATATTGTATGCCTAATAATGTGCGCTAAATATTGTATGCCTAATAATGTGTGTAAATATTGTATGCCTAATAATGTGTGTAAATATTGTATGCCTAATAATGTGCGTTAAATATTGTATGCCTAATAATGTGCGTTAAATATTGTATGCCTAATAATAATGTGTGTAAATATTGTATGCCTAATAATGTGCGCCAAATATTGTATGCCTAATAATGTGCGCTAAATATTGGATTCTTAATAATGTGTGTAAATATTGTATGCCTAATAATGTGCGCTAAATATTGTATGCCTAATAATGTGCGTTAAATATTGTATGCCTAATAATGTGTGTTAAATATTGTATGCCTAATAATGTGTGTAAATATTGTATGCCTAATAATGTGCGCCAAATATTGTATGCCTAATAATGTGCGCTAAATATTGGATTCTTAATAATGTGTGTAAATATTGTATGCCTAATAATGTGTGTAAATATTGTATGCCTAATAATGTGTGTAAATATTGTATGCCTAATAATGTGTGTAAATATTGTATGCCTAATAATGTGCGTCAAATATTGTATGCCTAATAATGTGCGCTAAATATTGTATGCCTAATAATGTGCGTTAAATATTGTATGCCTAATAATGTGCGTTAAATATTGTATGCCTAATAATAATGTGTGTAAATATTGTATGCCTAATAATGTGCGTTAAATATTGTATGCCTAATAATGTGCGCCAAATATTGTATGCCTAATAATGTGCGCTAAATATTGGATTCTTAATAATGTGTGTAAATATTGTATGCCTAATAATGTGAGCTAAATATTGTATGCCTAATAATGTGTGTAAATATTGTATGCCTAATAATGTGTGTTAAATATTGTATGCCTAATAATGTGCGCCAAATATTGTATGCCTAATAATGTGCGCCAAATATTGTATGCCTAATAATGTGCGCCAAATATTGTATGCCTAATAATGTGCGCTAAATATTGTATGCCTAATAATGTGCGCTAAATATTGTATGCCTAATAATGTGCGCTAAATATTGTATGCCTAATAATGTGCGCTAAATATTGTATGCCTAATAATGTGCGCCAAATATTGTATGCCTAATAATGTGCGCTAAATATTGTATGCCTAATAATGTGTGTTAAATATTGTATGCCTAATAATGTGCGCCAAATATTGTATGCCTAATAATGTGCGCTAAATATTGTATGCCTAATAATGTGCGCTAAATATTGTATGCCTAATAATGTGCGTTAAATATTGTATGCCTAATAATGTGCGCTAAATATTGTATGCCTAATAATGTGCGCTAAATATTGTATGCCTAATAATGTGTGTTAAATATTGTATGCCTAATAATGTGCGCCAAATATTGTATGCCTAATAATGTGCGCTAAATATTGGATTCTTAATAATGTGTGCCAAATATTGGATGCTTAATAATGTGTGCTAAATATTGTATGCCTAATAATGTGCGCCAAATATTGGATGCTTAATAATGTGCGCCAAATATTGGATGCTTAATAATGTGCGCCAAATATTGGATGCCTAATAATGTGCGCTAAATATTGTATGCCTAATAATGTGTGTAAATATTGTATGCCTAATAATGTGTGTAAATATTGTATGCCTAATAATGTGCGCCAAATATTGGATGCTTAATAATGTGTGCTAAATATTGTATGCCTAATAATGTGCGCTAAATATTGTATGCTTAATAATGTGCGCCAAATATTGTATGCCTAATAATGTGTGTAAATATTGTATGCCTAATAATGTGTGTAAATATTGTGTGCCTAATAATGTGCGCTAAATATTGTATGCCTAATAATGTGTGTAAATATTGGATGCCTAATAATGTGCGTTAAATATTGTATGCCTAATAATGTGTGTAAATATTGTATGCCTAATAATGTGTGTAAATATTGTATGCCTAATAATGTGCGCTAAATATTGTATGCCTAATAATGTGCGCCAAATATTGGATGCTTAATAATGTGTGCTAAATATTGTATGCCTAATAATGTGCGCTAAATATTGTATGCTTAATAATGTGCGCTAAATATTGTATGCTTAATAATGTGCGCCAAATATTGTATGCCTAATAATGTGCGCCAAATATTGTATGCCTAATAATGTGTGTAAATATTGTGTGCCTAATAATGTGCGCTAAATATTGTATGCCTAATAATGTGTGTAAATATTGTATGCCTAATAATGTGCGTTAAATATTGTATGCCTAATAATGTGTGTAAATATTGTATGCCTAATAATGTGTGTAAATATTGTGTGCCTAATAATGTGCGCCAAATATTGTGTGCCTGATAATGTGCGCTGTGCGTTCCCGCTCGTGTTCTGTTTTATGATCTAATGCTGAATTGTTTCTCCTTCACTCAGAAATCCAAGGTGGACGAATTCGACCCCCACGACACCATCGACTTCGATACAGTAAGCATAAAACCCCATTTTTAACCTTTTCCCGTTGTAGCCCCCTAGGTTGTATAAATGGCGAGTTTTGCCAATCTGATCTCCTTTACTTGTTGATGCGTTCTTACTGCGTTCTCCTGTCGGACCACGTTGTCCCGACCCAATGCGGCCGATCTATATCCTTATTGTCTGTATTACATATACTTATATACTTGCTTACGGTGTGTTCTTTGTTATTCTCAATAAAACCTTTTTGAATTGGAGAAAAAATAGATAAATAAAACACAATTGCACAATTTTGTGGGCATTTAATTTTTTTGACCAGGTATTTCGTGGTCAGGACGATGACATCACACACCACATTTATATAGTTTTTACTTAATGTTTTATTGCTTTTATATTTATTTCTTTGCATCACCATATTGTGACCCCTATATTTTTATATTCTTCCATTGGCGCAGTTGTGTGGGGGCACAGTGTTTTTTGTGCGGTGAGCTGTAATTATTGGGATTATTTTGGTGTAGTCGCTAACATGATAAATTCTGTAGGATCCCGTTCACACTGAGCTCTATGGGATCTATTATAAGATTCTTGGGCCCTGATTCATCGATCGAGAAAAACTGTAGATATTTTGTCCATAACCACCAATCACAGCTCAGCTTTCACTTTACAAGAGCTCATTAAGATATGAAAGCTGAGCTGTGATTGGTTGTTATGGGCTGACAGCTGAGCTGTGATTGGTTGCTATGGGCTGACAACTGAGCTGTGATTGGTTGCTATGGGCTGACATATGAGCTGTGATTGGTTGGTATGGGATAATAGCTGAGTTGTTGTTGGTTGTTATGGGCTGACAGCTGAGCTGTGATTGGTTGCTATGGGCTGACATATGAGCTGTGATTGGTTGGTATGGGATAATAGCTGAGCTGTGATTGGTTGTTATGGGCTGAGAGCTGAGTTGTAATTGGTTGCTATGGGCTGAGAGCTGAGTTGTAATTGGTTGCTATGGGATAATAGCTGAGCTGTGATTGGTTGCTATGAGCTGACAGCTGAGTTGTGATTGGTTGTTATGGGATAATAGCTGAGTTGTGATTGGTTGTTATGGGATAATAGCTGAGTTGTGATTGGTTGTTATGGGATAATAGCTGAGTTGTGATTGGTTACTATGGGCTGAGAGCTGAGCTGTGATTGGTTGTTATGGACTGAGCTGAGCTGTGATTGGTTGCTATTGACTGACAGCTGAGCTGTGACTGGTTGCTATGGGCTGACAACTGAGCTGTGACTGGTTGCTATGGGCTGACAGCTGAGCTGTGATTGGTTGTTATGGGCTGAGAGGTGAGTTGTGATTGGTTGTTATGGACTGAGAGCTGAGCTGTGATTGGTTGTTATGGACTGAGAGCTGAGTTGTGATTGGTTGTTATGGGCTGAGAGCTGAGCTGTGATTGGTTACTATGGGCTGAGAGCTGAGCTGTGATTGGTTGTTATGGGCTGAGAGCTGAGCTGTGATTGGTTGCTATGAGCTGACAGCTGAGTTGTGATTGTTTGTTATGGGATAATAGCTGAGCTGTGATTGGTTGTTATGGACTGAGAGCTGAGCAGTGATTGGTTGCTATGGGCTGACAGCTGAGCTGTGATTGGTTGTTATGGGCTGAGAGGTGAGCTGTGATTGGTTGTTATGGACTGAGAGCTGAGCTGTGATTGGTTGTTATGGGATAATAGCTGAGTTGTGATTGGTTGCTATGGGCTGACAGCTGAGCTGTGATTGGTTGTTATGGACTGAGAGTTGAGTTGTGATTGGTTGCTATGGGCTGACATATGAGCTGTGATTGGTTGGTATGGGATAATAGCTGAGTTGTGATTGGTTGCTATGGGCTGAGAGCTGAGTTGTAATTGGTTGCTATGGGCTGAGAGCTGAGTTGTAATTGGTTGCTATGGGATAATAGCTGAGTTGGGATTGGTTGCTATGAGCTGACAGCTGAGTTGTAATTGGTTGCTATGGGATAATAGCTGAGCTGTGATTGGTTGCTATGAGCTGACAGCTGAGTTGTGATTGGTTGTTATGGGATAATAGCTGAGTTGTGATTGGTTGTTATGGGATAATAGCTGAGTTGAGATTGGTTGCTATGAGCTGACAGCTGAGTTGTAATTGGTTGCTATGGGATAATAGCTGAGCTGTGATTGGTTGCTATGAGCTGACAGCTGAGTTGTGATTGGTTGTTATGGGATAATAGCTGAGTTGTGATTGGTTGTTATGGGATAATAGCTGAGTTGTGATTGGTTGTTATGGGATAATAGCTGAGTTGTGATTGGTTGTTATGGGCTGAGAGCGGAGCTGTGATAGGTTGCTATAAGCTGAGAGCTGAGCTGTGATTGGTTGTTATGGGCTGAGAGCTGAGTTGTGATTGGTTGTTATGGACTGAGAGCTGAGCTGTGATTGGTTGTTATGGGATAATAGCTGAGTTGTGATTGGTTGTTATGGGCTGAGAGCGGAGCTGTGATTGGTTGCTATGGGCTGAGAGCTGAGCAGTGATTGGTTGCTATGGGCTGAGAGCTGAGCAGTGATTGGTTGCTATGGGCTGAGAGCTGAGCTGTGATTGGTTGCTATGGGCTGAGAGCTGAGCTGTGATTGGTTGCTATGGGCTGAGAGCTGAGCTCTGATTGGTTGCTATGGGCTGAGAGCTGAGCAGTGATTGGTTGTTATGGGCTGAGATCTGAGCTGTGATTGGTTGTTATGGGCTGAGAGCTGAGCAGTGATTGGTTGCTATGGGCTGAGAGCTGAGCTCTGATTGGTTGCTATGGGCTGAGAGCTGAGCTGTGATTGGTTGCTATGGGCTGAGAGCTGAGCTGTGATTGGTTGCTATGGGCTGAGAGCTGAGCAGTGATTGGTTGCTATGGGCTGAGAGCTGAGCTGTGATTGGTTGCTATGGGCTGAGAGCTGAGCTGTGATTGGTTGCTATGGGCTGAGAGCTGAGCAGTGATTGGTTGCTATGGGCTGAGAGCTGAGCAGTGATTGGTTGCTATGGGCTGAGAGCTGAGCAGTGATTGGTTGCTATGGGCTGACAACTGAGCTGTGACTGGTTGCTATGGGCTGACAGCTGAGCTGTGATTGGTTGTTATGGGCTGAGAGGTGAGTTGTGATTGGTTGTTATGGACTGAGAGCTGAGCTGTGATTGGTTGTTATGGACTGAGAGCTGAGTTGTGATTGGTTGTTATGGGCTGAGAGCTGAGCTGTGATTGGTTACTATGGGCTGAGAGCTGAGCTGTGATTGGTTGTTATGGGCTGAGAGCTGAGCTGTGATTGGTTGCTATGAGCTGACAGCTGAGTTGTGATTGGTTGTTATGGGCTGAGAGGTGAGCTGTGATTGGTTGTTATGGACTGAGAGCTGAGCAGTGATTGGTTGCTATGGGCTGACAGCTGAGCTGTGATTGGTTGTTATGGGCTGAGAGGTGAGCTGTGATTGGTTGTTATGGACTGAGAGCTGAGCTGTGATTGGTTGTTATGGGATAATAGCTGAGTTGTGATTGGTTGCTATGGGCTGACAGCTGAGCTGTGATTGGTTGTTATGGACTGAGAGTTGAGTTGTGATTGGTTGCTATGGGCTGACATATGAGCTGTGATTGGTTGGTATGGGATAATAGCTGAGTTGTGATTGGTTGCTATGGGCTGAGAGCTGAGTTGTGATTGGTTGTTATGGGATAATAGCTGAGTTGTGATTGGTTGTTATGGGATAATAGCTGAGTTGTGATTGGTTGTTATGGGATAATAGCTGAGTTGTGATTGGTTACTATGGGCTGAGAGCTGAGCTGTGATTGGTTGTTATGGGATAATAGCTGAGTTGTGATTGGTTGTTATGGGCTGAGAGCGGAGCTGTGATAGGTTGCTATAAGCTGAGAGCTGAGCTGTGATTGGTTGTTATGGGCTGAGAGCTGAGTTGTGATTGGTTGTTATGGACTGAGAGCTGAGCTGTGATTGGTTGTTATGGGATAATAGCTGAGTTGTGATTGGTTGTTATGGGCTGAGAGCGGAGCTGTGATTGGTTGCTATGGGCTGAGAGCTGAGCAGTGATTGGTTGCTATGGGCTGAGAGCTGAGCAGTGATTGGTTGCTATGGGCTGAGAGCTGAGCTGTGATTGGTTGTTATGGGATAATAGCTGAGTTGTGATTGGTTGTTATGGGCTGAGAGCGGAGCTGTGATTGGTTGCTATGGGCTGAGAGCTGAGCAGTGATTGGTTGCTATGGGCTGAGAGCTGAGCAGTGATTGGTTGCTATGGGCTGAGAGCTGAGCTGTGATTGGTTGCTATGGGCTGAGAGCTGAGCTGTGATTGGTTGCTATGGGCTGAGAGCTGAGCTCTGATTGGTTGCTATGGGCTGAGAGCTGAGCAGTGATTGGTTGTTATGGGCTGAGATCTGAGCTGTGATTGGTTGTTATGGGCTGAGAGCTGAGCAGTGATTGGTTGCTATGGGCTGAGAGCTGAGCTCTGATTGGTTGCTATGGGCTGAGAGCTGAGCAGTGATTGGTTGCTATGGGCTGAGAGCTGAGCTGTGATTGGTTGCTATGGGCTGAGAGCTGAGCTGTGATTGGTTGCTATGGGCTGAGAGCTGAGCAGTGATTGGTTGCTATGGGCTGAGAGCTGAGCAGTGATTGGTTGCTATGGGCTGAGAGCTGAGCAGTGATTGGTTGCTATGGGCTGAGAGCTGAGCAGTGATTGGTTGCTATGGGCTGAGAGCTGAGCTGTGATTGGTTGCTATGGGCTGAGAGCTGAGCTGTGATTGGTTGCTATGAGCTGAGAGCTGAGCTGTGATTGGTTGCTATGGGCTGAGAGCTGAGCAGTGATTGGTTGCTATGGGCTGAGAGCTGAGCAGTGATTGGTTGCTATGGGCTGAGAGCTGAGCAGTGATTGGTTGCTATGGGCTGAGAGCTGAGCTGTGATTGGTTGCTATGGGCTGAGAGCTGAGCTGTGATTGGTTGCTATGAGCTGAGAGCTGAGCTGTGATTGGTTGCTATGGGCTGAGAGCTGAGCAGTGATTGGTTGCTATGGGCTGAGAGCTGAGCAGTGATTGGTTGCTATGGGCTGAGAGCTGAGCAGTGATTGGTTGTTGTGGACTGAGAGCTGAGCTGTGATTGGTTGTTATGGGCTGAGAGCTGAGCAGTGATTGGTTGCTATGGGCTGAGAGCTGAGCTCTGATTGCTCAGCTCTCAGCCCATAGCAACCAATCAGAGCTCAGCTCTCAGCCCATAGCAACCAGTGATTGGTTGCTATGGGCTGAGAGCTGAGCAGTGATTGGTTGTTATGGGCTGAGAGCTGAGCAGTGATTGGTTGCTATGGGCTGAGAGCTGAGCTGTGATTGGTTGCTATGGGCTGAGAGCTGAGCTGTGATTGGTTGCTATGGGCTGAGAGCTGAGCAGTGATTGGTTGCTATGGGCTGAGAGCTGAGCAGTGATTGGTTGCTATGGGCTGAGAGCTGAGCAGTGATTGGTTGCTATGGGCTGACAACTGAGCTGTGACTGGTTGCTATGGGCTGACAGCTGAGCTGTGATTGGTTGTTATGGGCTGAGAGGTGAGTTGTGATTGGTTGTTATGGACTGAGAGCTGAGCTGTGATTGGTTGTTATGGACTGAGAGCTGAGTTGTGATTGGTTGTTATGGGCTGAGAGCTGAGCTGTGATTGGTTACTATGGGCTGAGAGCTGAGCTGTGATTGGTTGTTATGGGCTGAGAGCTGAGCTGTGATTGGTTGCTATGAGCTGACAGCTGAGTTGTGATTGTTTGTTATGGGATAATAGCTGAGCTGTGATTGGTTGTTATGGACTGAGAGCTGAGCAGTGATTGGTTGCTATGGGCTGACAGCTGAGCTGTGATTGGTTGTTATGGGCTGAGAGGTGAGCTGTGATTGGTTGTTATGGACTGAGAGCTGAGCTGTGATTGGTTGTTATGGGATAATAGCTGAGTTGTGATTGGTTGCTATGGGCTGACAGCTGAGCTGTGATTGGTTGTTATGGACTGAGAGTTGAGTTGTGATTGGTTGCTATGGGCTGACATATGAGCTGTGATTGGTTGGTATGGGATAATAGCTGAGTTGTGATTGGTTGCTATGGGCTGAGAGCTGAGTTGTAATTGGTTGCTATGGGCTGAGAGCTGAGTTGTAATTGGTTGCTATGGGATAATAGCTGAGTTGGGATTGGTTGCTATGAGCTGACAGCTGAGTTGTAATTGGTTGCTATGGGATAATAGCTGAGCTGTGATTGGTTGCTATGAGCTGACAGCTGAGTTGTGATTGGTTGTTATGGGATAATAGCTGAGTTGTGATTGGTTGTTATGGGATAATAGCTGAGTTGTGATTGGTTGTTATGGGATAATAGCTGAGTTGTGATTGGTTACTATGGGCTGAGAGCTGAGCTGTGATTGGTTGTTATGGGATAATAGCTGAGTTGTGATTGGTTGTTATGGGCTGAGAGCGGAGCTGTGATAGGTTGCTATAAGCTGAGAGCTGAGCTGTGATTGGTTGTTATGGGCTGAGAGCTGAGTTGTGATTGGTTGTTATGGACTGAGAGCTGAGCTGTGATTGGTTGTTATGGGATAATAGCTGAGTTGTGATTGGTTGTTATGGGCTGAGAGCGGAGCTGTGATTGGTTGCTATGGGCTGAGAGCTGAGCAGTGATTGGTTGCTATGGGCTGAGAGCTGAGCAGTGATTGGTTGCTATGGGCTGAGAGCTGAGCTGAGCTGTGATTGGTTGCTATGGGCTGAGAGCTGAGCTGTGATTGGTTGCTATGGGCTGAGAGCTGAGCTCTGATTGGTTGCTATGGGCTGAGAGCTGAGCAGTGATTGGTTGTTATGGGCTGAGATCTGAGCTGTGATTGGTTGTTATGGGCTGAGAGCTGAGCAGTGATTGGTTGCTATGGGCTGAGAGCTGAGCAGTGATTGGTTGCTATGGGCTGAGAGCTGAGCAGTGATTGGTTGCTATGGGCTGAGAGCTGAGCAGTGATTGGTTGCTATGGGCTGAGAGCTGAGCTGTGATTGGTTGCTATGGGCTGAGAGCTGAGCTGTGATTGGTTGCTATGGGCTGAGAGCTGAGCAGTTATTGGTTGCTATGGGCTGAGAGCTGAGCAGTGATTGGTTGCTATGGGCTGAGAGCTGAGCTGTGATTGGTTGCTATGGGCTGAGAGCTGAGCTGTGATTGGTTGCTATGAGCTGAGAGCTGAGCTGTGATTGGTTGCTATGGGCTGAGAGCTGAGCAGTGATTGGTTGCTATGGGCTGAGAGCTGAGCAGTGATTGGTTGCTATGGGCTGAGAGCTGAGCAGTGATTGGTTGTTGTGGACTGAGAGCTGAGCAGTGATTGGTTGCTGTGGACTGAGAGCTGAGCAGTGATTGGTTGCTATGGGCTGAGAGCTGAGCAGTGATTGGTTGTTATGGGCTGAGAGCTGAGCAGTGATTGGTTGTTGTGGACTGAGAGCTGAGCAGTGATTGGTTGCTATGGGCTGAGAGCTGAGTTGTGATTGGTTGCTATGGGCTGAGAGCTGAGCAGTGATTGGTTGCTATGGGCTGAGAGCTGAGCAGTGATTGGTTGCTATGGGCTGAGAGCTGAGCAGTGATTGGTTGTTGTGGACTGAGAGCTGAGCAGTGATTGGTTGCTGTGGACTGAGAGCTGAGCAGTGATTGGTTGCTATGGGCTGAGAGCTGAGCAGTGATTGGTTGTTATGGGCTGAGAGCTGAGCAGTGATTGGTTGTTGTGGACTGAGAGCTGAGCAGTGATTGGTTGTTATGGGATAATAGCTGAGTTGTGATTGGTTGTTATGGGATAATAGCTGAGTTGTGATTGGTTGTTATGGGATAATAGCTGAGTTGTGATTGGTTACTATGGGCTGAGAGCTGAGCTGTGATTGGTTGTTATGGGATAATAGCTGAGTTGTGATTGGTTGTTATGGGCTGAGAGCGGAGCTGTGATAGGTTGCTATAAGCTGAGAGCTGAGCTGTGATTGGTTGTTATGGGCTGAGAGCTGAGTTGTGATTGGTTGTTATGGACTGAGAGCTGAGCTGTGATTGGTTGTTATGGGATAATAGCTGAGTTGTGATTGGTTGTTATGGGCTGAGAGCGGAGCTGTGATTGGTTGCTATGGGCTGAGAGCTGAGCAGTGATTGGTTGCTATGGGCTGAGAGCTGAGCAGTGATTGGTTGCTATGGGCTGAGAGCTGAGCTGAGCTGTGATTGGTTGCTATGGGCTGAGAGCTGAGCTGTGATTGGTTGCTATGGGCTGAGAGCTGAGCTCTGATTGGTTGCTATGGGCTGAGAGCTGAGCAGTGATTGGTTGTTATGGGCTGAGATCTGAGCTGTGATTGGTTGTTATGGGCTGAGAGCTGAGCAGTGATTGGTTGCTATGGGCTGAGAGCTGAGCAGTGATTGGTTGCTATGGGCTGAGAGCTGAGCAGTGATTGGTTGCTATGGGCTGAGAGCTGAGCAGTGATTGGTTGCTATGGGCTGAGAGCTGAGCTGTGATTGGTTGCTATGGGCTGAGAGCTGAGCTGTGATTGGTTGCTATGGGCTGAGAGCTGAGCAGTTATTGGTTGCTATGGGCTGAGAGCTGAGCAGTGATTGGTTGCTATGGGCTGAGAGCTGAGCTGTGATTGGTTGCTATGGGCTGAGAGCTGAGCTGTGATTGGTTGCTATGAGCTGAGAGCTGAGCTGTGATTGGTTGCTATGGGCTGAGAGCTGAGCAGTGATTGGTTGCTATGGGCTGAGAGCTGAGCAGTGATTGGTTGCTATGGGCTGAGAGCTGAGCAGTGATTGGTTGTTGTGGACTGAGAGCTGAGCAGTGATTGGTTGCTGTGGACTGAGAGCTGAGCAGTGATTGGTTGCTATGGGCTGAGAGCTGAGCAGTGATTGGTTGTTATGGGCTGAGAGCTGAGCAGTGATTGGTTGTTGTGGACTGAGAGCTGAGCAGTGATTGGTTGCTATGGGCTGAGAGCTGAGTTGTGATTGGTTACTAAGGGTAAATCTCTTCATTTTTTTTCTCTCACAGTTTAATATATCGGGGCCTTTGTGTTTTACTCATAGATCTCGTCACAATCTCTTGCTGTCAGTGAATGGAATCCCTCCCCTGGTCGTGTTATTGGTCGCACAGTTTGTGTAACACCGGTGATGTAAATGTTTTCTTTCTTCCTTCAGCCAAGACCTGATGTGGGAGATGTGAAGTGCGTGACGGTCCTGATGGTGGGCGCTGGGAGCCGCGGGATGTGCTACGCCTACTATGCTGTCAACTTCCCCAAGAGAATGAAGGTAAAACAATGAAAGACCCTGAGTGACCTATGACCTATGGGTCTGGCTGGCTGCTTTATGTTCTGTGTTAAAGGGGGCCTCCACATGTTTGAAAGAAGGGTCAATAGCAAAAAATTCTGACCACACAGTACCCCCCCCTGCCAAGACCCCCTGTAATCTGTGGTTAGACTTAGCTGTGAGTGTTCTTCTTCCCTGCAGCTCCCCCAGAGGTGACAGTGAGCATTACACAGAGCTCGTCCATATCCGTGGTGATCTTTGTAGTGCAGGCAGATTGATCTCCGCAGTCATATGATGTGGACTTCATTCTGTCCAACAACGGCTAATAAAATCCAAAATGGAGGATCAGCTTCCAGGCAGAATCTGGATTATTTGTGTTGTGATGACAAAGCAGAGAAGGACGGCAGAACATGGTGTCAGTCCGCCTCCTCAGCCGTATATAATACCTGGTGTCTGGGGAGGTCCCTGCGTCTGAGCCATGTGATCTACGGGGGTCTAATGGCCCCAACACATGAAAGTCCATGGAGGGGCTCTATGGGGGGAAAGCTAAAGACGTTACAGCCAACACACCCCCTCCATGTGAGAGGCGTTCGTGCGTGGGACACCCCCCTATCAAACCCTTATCCCCTATCCTGTGGATAAGGGGTAAGTTATATACCGCTTCAGTACTAAAGGGGTTAATCAGTGTTTACTAAAAAATAATATTGTGCTGGGATGGTAGGGAAATAGGAAAATCCCCAATACTAACCCATCCCCCGCTCCCCTGCTGCTCCTGTTTAGTGGTGTCCGGCCCCTAGATTTTCTTCCTGCTTCTTAGACAAGCGCTCGGTGCTGGATCTGCCGGATAAGCCAATCAATAACCGAAAAGAGCACTGAAGACAGTGATTGGCTGAGTCGGTAGGTCCTGCACCAGGCACTCGTCTCTTAAGCAGGAAGAAGATCCAGGGACCGGACACAGCCAACCAGGAGCAGCGGGAGTGAGTATGGCTTCATCTTCTATTTCCCTCCCCCGCACTGTATTGATTTTAGCCAGACCCCAGGGACCCCTTTTAATCAGTTTTGCAGACATAAGTCCTGGATATAAAGGCCTCCTGGATGTCCCCAGTGTCATGTGATCTGACAAGGCTGCACTGATGACGGATCTGATGTTTGGACGGTATGATTATTTTAATGATTGTTCTGGGTAAATGGCGCTTAGGGCGGCCCATAAACATTAGGTTATATTATTGTGGCATCAACAATTAATGTGTATGAGAGCCTGCAGTCCGTCTCCATCAGCTGATGTCAGGGCAGACCAGGATCGGGTGTGTAGACTTTTATGTCTTAGTCTTCAGCTACAAGATCCGTGCATGCTCAGCTGAGGGGAGTGTGTATGGAGAGATTGGTGCACATGATGGTCAGATGACCTCTATCCTACGTATATTGTCATTGTCTTCATACTGCAGCTCAGCTCCGCCTCTATGACACTTTAACTTGGAAGGAAAACAGGATTTTATAACTAGAAGATTGGTATCACTAGTCTTTCTGCCCATGTCCACAGCCCGAGCCTCATATAGCGCAGACACGTTCCCTATAACACATAACAGTGTTTACCAACCTTTTCTACATTGGAGCACCCCTCAAAAGAAATTTACCTCGGGGCATCCCTACTAGTGCCGGGCGCTATACCGTTATGAACCGGATTCCTTTTTTTTTTTTTTTCTCTCCCCCACGGTATGGATTTTTGCCCAAACCGCTATACCGGTCGAGCCCCTCCCCCACCCTCCGAGTCAATAATTTTTTTTTAACTTACCCGTAATGGGGGTGGTCCGGGCCATCCATCCTTCCTGTAGTGGGTGGAGGGTGAACCGGGTCCGGGCTGTCCTCCGGCCTAGTATGCTGCATAGACGCCGCTACGTCCGTGACGTCAGGTGCGTCGCTGCACACGGACGTCACTGCGCAGCGGCGTCTATGCACCGTTACTAGGCCGGAGCCTGCCCGGAGTGGAGAAGAGGACCCCCAGAGAAGACGGACAGCCCCGACCGGTTCACCCTCCACCCGGAATGCCGCCGGACACTACAGGAAGGATGGATAGCCTGGACCACCCTCCCTGGACGGTCCCTGCAGCAACTGGGAAGGTGAGTCAGGGTTCTGGGATGGACAGGGGTCTGTATAATATACTATACCTACAGTAGGCCCTCCAGCTGTTGAGGCCTTCCAGCTGTTGCAAAACTACAACTCCCAGCATGCCCGGACAGCCAACAGCTGTCCGGGCATGCTGGGAGTGTAGTTTTGCAACAGCTGGAGGCACCCCTAGTAGGGAAACACTGACATATACTATACACTACTACATAGTCCAACATGCTGGGAGTTGTAGTTTTGCAACAGCTGGAGGCACCCCTAGTAGGGAAACACTGACATATACTATACACTACTATATAGTCAAACATGCTGGGAGTTGTAGTTTTGCAACAGCTGGAGGCACCCCTAGTTGGGAAACACTGACCTATACTATACACTACTACATAGTCCAACATGCTGGGAGTTGTAGTTTTGCAACAGCTGGAGGCACCCCTGGTTGGGAAACACTGACCTATACTATACACTACTATATAGTCCAACATGCTGGGAGTTGTAGTTTTGCAACAGCTGGAGGCACCCCTAGTTGGGAAACACTGACCTATACTATATACTACTATATAGTCCAACATGCTGGGAGTAGTAGTTTTGCAACAGCTGGAGGCACCCCTAGTTGGGAAACACTGACCTATACTATACACTACTATATAGTCCAACATGCTGGGAGTTGTAGTTTTGCAACAGCTGGAGGCACCCCTAGTTGGGAAACACTGACCTATACTATATACTACTATATAGTCCAACATGCTGGGAGTTGTAGTTTTGCAACAGCTGGAGGCTGTAGGGTTGTTTGTTACATCTATTTAAAAGGGTACTCCACTGCCCCAGTGTTCAGATCATTTAGTTCCAAAAGCCCATTTAGTTCCGCTACGACACCTAAATGCAAGTCTCAATGTAAAAAAAAATAAAATACCGTAAAATACCGTGAAACTTTAGAAAAATACTGTGCTACTAATTTTTGGTCATATCGCCCAGCACTAATCCCTACCAAATAATACTCGACAAAAGACAAAAACAAATGGTTACAAAGAAGTCCTTCCCAATCCCTGTATATCCCTGTTGGCTGCGTAGGTTACAGTGCTGCTATAACCAGTGACCACAGGGGGCGTCTGTTCTTCTCCAAGACAGTCACTTTCCTTTTTCTTCTCCATTTAGCCCAGACAGCCAGGGCAATTTCATCCAGCCACTACCCTGTGATGTTTCCCCAGTATGTTTTCTCCAGTAGGTTGTTTTACCCTCTAGGTAGGACCACCCTGAATGTAGTATGCCCCCCCCATAGGTAGGTTTTTGCCCATGAAGACAGTTTACCCCCATGTGTGTAGTACGCCCCTCCTCAATATAGTTTGTCTCCCCCCAAACTATAAGTAGGATCTTCCATGATGGCAGTTTACCCCCCCTGTATGTAGTTTGACCCCCCCCCCTCCCCCAGAAGGAAATGTCTCCCTGAAGGCAGTTTACTTACCTCCCCTCTATGTAGTATACTCCCTTTATATGTGGTTTGCCCCCCGTAGATAGGACCCCTGAAAACGATTTATAAACATAAAAAGCTGTAACCAGCTTCTTCCAGCAGCCATTAGAGGCCGGGAGCTTCTCTACCTTGTAGATGTGCGCAATGATGTCATTCATGGAGGAAATTTATCAAAACCTGTGCAGAGCAAACGTTGACCAGTTGCCCATAGCAACCAATCAGATCACATTTTTAAGAGTCTTTTTTTAAAAATCAAAGAAGCAAGCTGGTTGGTTGCTATGGGCAACTGGTCAACGTTTGCTCTGCACAAGAAATCGCTCTCATTGTATGCATCCAGGAGGAAGAGAGACTCCGGCCTCTAGTGGCTGCAGGCATGATGCTGCTTGTGGCCTATCGATGGTGGTGATAAGCCAGAAACACCTAACATGTCCTGTCATCGTCCTGCCAACGGGAAACCTGCTGCCCTATAGTGTGTGTGTGTGTGTGTGTGTGTGTGTGTATGTGTATATATATATATATATACACACTTGTGCATATTCATGACTGTAAGGGGAATAAATATCCTGTAAGAAGGTGACGGGTCTGTGTTTATATTAGTGGCGCCCCTCCCAGCTCATACGGGGGCACATGAGGACACAGGATGCCATTTTGGAAGGGTTAATGGTTATATACGGAAAGTCCCAAAAGAATTGTTGGCAACTTTCCCAGTCACTACTTACAGCCGCACATTTTACATCTTGGAGCGCTGTAGTATTGTTTTTAGTTTTTTATACTCCTATAAATTCCTTCTTTATAGATTTTCCAAACAGATTCCTGAGCCACCGGCTCCGGCCAAACACAGCAAAAATAGTGTAAGGGTGAATCCAGACCAGCAAGAGAAGGGTTAAAGGAATAGTGTAAGGCAGAATCCAGACCAGCAAGAGAAGGGTTAAAGGGATAGTGTGAGGCAGAATCCAGACCGGCAAGAGAAGGGTTAAAGGAATAGTGTGAGGCAGAATCCAGACCTGCAAGAGAAGGGTTAAAGGAATAGTGTAAGGCAGAATCCAGACCAGCAAGAGAAGGGTTAAAGGGATAGTGTATGGCAGAATCCAGACCAGCAAGAGAAGGGTTAAAGGAATAGTGTGTGGCAGAATCCAAACCAGCAAGAGAAGGGTTAAAGGGATAGTGTAAGGCAGAATCCAGACCGGCAAGAGAAGGGTTAAAGGAATAGTGTGAGGCAGAATCCAGACCAGCAAGAGAAGGGTTAAAGGAATAGTGTGTGGCAGAATCCAAACCAGCAAGAGAAGGGTTAAAGGGATAGTGTAAGGCAGAATCCAGACCGGCAAGAGAAGGGTTAAAGGAATAGTGTGAGGCAGAATCCAGACCAGCAAGAGAAGGGTTAAAGGAATAGTGTGAGGCAGAATCCAGACCAGCAAGAGAAGGGTTAAAGGAATAGTGTGAGGCAGAATCCAGACCAGCAAGAGAAGGGTTAAAGGAATAGTGTGAGGCAGAATCCAGACCGGCAAGAGAAGGGTTAAAGGAATAGTGTGAGGCAGAATCCAGACCAGCAAGAGAAGGGTTAAAGGAATAGTGTGAGGCAGAATCCAGACCAGCAAGAGAAGGGTTAAAGGAATAGTGTGAGGCAGAATCCAGACCAGCAAGAGAAGGGTTAAAGGAATAGTGTGAGGCAGAATCCAGACCAGCAAGAGAAGGGTTAAAGGAATAGTGTAAGGCAGAATCCAGACCAGCAAGAGAAGGGTTAAAGGAATAGTGTGAGGCAGAATCCAGACCAGCAAGAGAAGGGTTAAAGGAATAGTGTGAGGCAGAATCCAGACCGGCAAGAGAAGGGTTAAAGGAATAGTGTGAGGCAGAATCCAGACCAGCAAGAGAAGGGTTAAAGGAATAGTGTGAGGCAGAATCCAGACCAGCAAGAGAAGGGTTAAAGGAATAGTGTGAGGCAGAATCCAGACCAGCAAGAGAAGGGTTAAAGGAATAGTGTGAGGCAGAATCCAGACCAGCAAGAGAAGGGTTAAAGGAAGTGCATTTCATGAAGCCGGATTGTTAGGATATTTGAGTGGAGTTGGACTTTGTTCTATTGAGTGTGTGTTTGAGTGATTGGGGGAGGTGGCGCCCCCCCCCCCCCCAGCAGATCTTGCGGCTTATTGGGACGTGTCCGCTCTGTATGAGGCTCAGAGCTCCAGACAGGGCCAGATGTCCCATCATACATGGTTTTTAGATGATTTCTGTTTGAAAAATTGTAAAATCTTGTTTTCCTTCTAAGCTGAAGTGTCCCAGAGGCAGGGCTGAGCTGCATCATGCTCCCCTCCTCCCCCACCCCTCCTTACCATGTATGATTGATGTACAGGGCTCAGTGCTGGAAGCCAAGCAGAGAGGGGTGGGGGAGGGAGGAGTTGTGCATGCTTCTAGGAACACACCTTAAAGGGGTACTCGGGTGAAAACCTTTTTTATTTATTTTTTATTTATTTTTTTTTAAATCAACTGTCTCCGGAAAGTTAAACAGATTTTTACATTACTTCTATTAAAAAATCTTTATCCTTCCTGTACTTATTAGCTGCTGAATGCTACAGAGGAAATTCTTTTCTTTTTGGAATGCTCTCTGATGACATCACGAGCACAGTGCTCTCTGCTGACGTTATTATAATAAGTCTTTATTTATTGTTGTCCCCAGCACTGCAAGGCAGCAGTGCTAACCACTGAGCCACCATGCTGCCCTTAGCATACATCTGCTATGCACGGTTGCTAAAATGGACAGAGATGTCAGCAGAGAGCACTGTGCTCGTGATGCCATCAGTGTTCCAAAAAGAAAGGAATTTCCTCTGTAGCATTCAGCAGCTAATAAGTACTGGAAGGATTAAGATTTTTAAATAGAAGTAATTTACAAATATGTTTAACTTTCTGGCACCAGTTGATTTAAAAGAAAAAAAGGTTTTCACCGGAGTACCCCTTTAAGTGATTGTAGGAGTCTCAGCACCCTGCCCCCCACCAGCCATAACCTCTGACATGTCACCGAACCCAAATCTAATCAATCTGCTGTTGATTCTTTTGGTCTTGTAGAAGTTGTCCTGTCTCATAGGCTCTGGCCTGTCTCATAGGTTCCGGACTGTCTCATAGGTTCCTGACTGTCTCATAGGCTCCGGCCTGTCTCATAGGCTCCGGCCTGTCTCATAGGCTCCGGACTGTCTCATAGGCTCCAGACTGTCTCATAGGCTCCGGCCTGTCTCATAGGTTCCGGACTGTCTCATAGGCTCCAGACTGTCTCATAGGTTCCTGACTGTCTCATAGGTTCCTGACTGTCTCATAGGTTCCTGACTGTCTCATAGGCTCCGGACGGTCTCATAGGCTCCGGCCTGTCTCATAGGCTCCGGCCTGTCTCATAGGCTCCGGCCTGTCTCATAGGCTCCGGCCTGTCTCATAGGCTCCGGACTGTCTCATAGGCTCTATCCTGTGCACGTGTTTTCTGGCCGACAGTCTGTGTGTTTTACCCCTTTAAGCTGTGCCAAATAAGCGCCAAACAGAATCTGGTCTTAAAAGCTTAAAGGGGTATTCTCTGATGACTCGCGTCCCGGGAGCTGTCCAGCTCCTATGGGGATATTCTCCCATCATGCACAGCTCCCGGAACGTGACATCATCATTGAGCAGTTAGACAGAAAACTTCAGAAGCTAATAACTATTGGAAGGATTAAGATTTTTTAATAGAAGTAATTTACAAATCTGTTTAACTTTCCGTAGCCAGTTGATATATATATATATATAAAAAGGCTTTGCCTGGAATACCCCTTTAAACAGATGTTCAAGGTGTTTATGGTGTTGATGTTTGGTGTGTTCGTGTCTGGTGTGTTGGTGTCTAGTGTGTTGGTGTCTAGTGTGTTGGTGTCTAGTGTGTTGGTGTCTAGTGTGTTGGTGTTTAGTGTGTTGGTGTTTAGTGAGTTGTCTGGTGTGTTGGTGTCTGGTGTGTTGGTGTCTAGTGTGTTGGTGTCTAGTGTATTGGTGTTTAGTGAGGTGTCTGGTGTGTTGGTGTCTAGTGTGTTGGTGTTTAGTGAGTTGTCTAGTGTGTTGGTGTCTGGTGTGTTGGTGTTTAGTGTATTGGTGTTTAGTGAGTTGTCTAGTGTGTTGGTGTTTAGTGAGTTGTCTAGTGTGTTGGTGTTTAGTGTGTTGGTGTTTAGTGAGTTGTCTAGTGTGTTGGTGTATAGTGTTGGTGTGTTGGTGTTTAGTGAGTTGTCTAGTGTGTTGGTGTTTAGTGTGTTGGTGTTTAGTGAGTTGTCTAGTGTGTTGGTGTTTAGTGTGTTGGTGTTTAGTGAGTTGTCTAGTGTGTTGGTGTTTAGTGAGTTGTTTAGTGTGTTGGTGTCTAGTGTATTGGTGTTTAGTGAGTTGTCTAGTGTGTTGGTGTCTAGTGTGTTGGTGTTTAGTGAGTTGTCTAGTGTGTTGGTGTCTGGTGTGTTGGTGTTTAGTGTATTGGTGTTTAGTGAGTTGTCTAGTGTGTTGGTGTTTAGTGAGTTGTCTAGTGTGTTGGTGTATAGTGTTGGTGTTTAGTGAGTTGTTTAGTGTGTTGGTGTTTAGTGAGTTGTTTAGTGTGTTGGTGTTTAGTGAGTTGTCTAGTGTGTTGGTGTTTAGTGAGTTGGTGTATAGTGTTGGTGTATAGTGTTGGTGTTTAGTGTGTTGGTGTTTAGTGAGTTGGTGTATAGTGTTGGTGTATAGTGTGTTGGTGTCTAGTGTGTTGGTGTCTAGTGTGTTGGTGTTTAGTGAGTTGTCTGGTGTGTTGGTGTCTAGTGTGTTGGTGTCTAGTGTGTTGGTGTCTAGTGTGTTGGTGTTTAGTGTGTTGGTGTTTAGTGAGTTGTCTGGTGTGTTGGTGTCTGGTGTGTTGGTGTCTAGTGTATTGGTGTTTAGTGAGGTGTCTGGTGTGTTGGTGTCTGGTGTGTTGGTGTCTAGTGTATTGGTGTTTAGTGAGTTGTCTGGTGTGTTGGTGTTTAGTGAGTTGTCTGGTGTGTTGGTGTTTAGTGTGTTGGTGTCTGGTGTGTTGGTGTTTAGTGAGTTGTCTAGTGTGTTGGTGTATAGTGTTGGTGTTTAGTGTATTGGTGTTTAGTGAGTTGTCTGGTGTGTTGGTGTCTGGTGTGTTGGTGTCTAGTGTATTGGTGTTTAGTGAGGTGTCTGGTGTGTTGGTGTTTAGTGTGTTGGTGTCTAGTGAGTTGTCTGGTGTGTTGGTGTCTGGTGTGTTGGTGTCTAGTGTATTGGTGTTTAGTGAGGTGTCTGGTGTGTTGGTGTTTAGTGTGTTGGTGTTTAGTGAGTTGTCTAGTGTGTTGGTGTCTAGTGTGTTGGTGTTTAGTGAGTTGTCTGGTGTGTTGGTGTCTAGTGTGTTGGTGTCTAGTGTGTTGGTGTTTAGTGTGTTGTCTGGTGTGTTGGTGTCTGGTGTGTTGGTGTCTAGTGTATTGGTGTTTAGTGAGGTGTCTGGTGTGTTGGTGTTTAGTGTGTTGGTGTTTAGTGAGTTGTCTAGTGTGTTGGTGTCTGGTGTGTTGGTGTCTAGTGTATTGGTGTTTAGTGAGGTGTCTGGTGTGTTGGTGTTTAGTGTGTTGGTGTCTGGTGTGTTGGTGTCTAGTGTATTGGTGTTTAGTGAGGTGTCTGGTGTGTTGGTGTTTAGTGTGTTGGTGTTTAGTGAGTTGTCTAGTGTGTTGGTGTGTAGTGTGTTGGTGTCTAGTGTATTGGTGTTTAGTGAGTTGTCTGGTGTGTTGGTGTTTAGTGTGTTGGTGTCTGGTGTATTGGTGTTTAGTGAGTTGTTTAGTGTTTTGGTGTTTAGTGTGTTGGTGTCTGGTGTATTGGTGTTTAGTGAGTTGTTTAGTGTTTTAGTGTTTAGTGTGTTGGTGTCTGGTGTATTGGTGTTTAGTGAGTTGTCTAGTGTGTTGGTGTTTAGTGTGTTGGTGTCTAGTGTATTGGTGTTTAGTGTGTTGGTGTCTGGTGTATTGGTGTTTAGTGTGTTGGTGTCTGGTGTATTGGTGTTTAGTGTGTTGGTGTCTAGTGTATTGGTGTTTAGTGAGGTGTCTGGTGTGTTGGTGTTTAGTGTGTTGGTGTTTAGTGAGTTGTCTGGTGTGTTGGTGTCTGGTGTGTTGGTGTCTAGTGTATTGGTGTTTAGTGAGGTGTCTGGTGTGTTGGTGTTTAGTGTGTTGGTGTCTGGTGTATTGGTGTTTAGTGAGTTGTTTAGTGTTTTGGTGTTTAGTGTGTTGGTGTTTAGTGTTTTGGTGTTTAGTGTGTTGGTGTCTAGTGTATTGGTGTTTAGTGTGTTGGTGTCTGGTGTATTGGTGTTTAGTGTTTTGGTGTTTAGTGTGTTGGTGTCTAGTGTATTGGTGTTTAGTGTGTTGGTGTCTGGTGTATTGGTGTTTAGTGTGTTGGTGTCTGGTGTATTGGTGTTTAGTGTGTTGGTGTCTAGTGTATTGGTGTTTAGTGAGGTGTCTGGTGTGTTGGTGTTTAGTGTGTTGGTGTTTAGTGAGTTGTCTGGTGTGTTGGTGTCTGGTGTGTTGGTGTCTAGTGTATTGGTGTTTAGTGAGGTGTCTGGTGTGTTGGTGTTTAGTGTGTTGGTGTCTGGTGTATTGGTGTTTAGTGAGTTGTTTAGTGTTTTGGTGTTTAGTGTGTTGGTGTTTGTGTGTCTTTATACAGCAGGACATCTTCTCACTGACAAACATTTTCCTGTAAGAGATGAACGCTGGAAGAAAACTGCGCGTCCTCCATTACTGCTGCACCAGCGCCCCCTTGTGGAAGGGACCGGCGCTCTAATGGACGATGGTGCGGTTCCCATTGTGTGGTTCGTCTCTGCTGAGTCATCTTATTCCATGCGGCTCCCGGTGATCTGCCGCTTTACACTACATGTCCCAGAATGCCCAGATCTTTTTCCCGACACGTCATCTAGAAATTAACTTTTAGAATTTTTTTTCTTTAAATTCTGGAAATGTTGTTGGTGCAGCGTGAGAACCTTCTCTGCAGCTTATTCTTAGAAACCATCAGGGACACTAACCCAGAAGTCATTCACATTCATGTTCTGTTGTTCCCTGTTATCAGCCATTTCAGACTTTATAGAGGCTGAAGGTTTCTTATAGGAAGCGACGTGATGAGTAAGGTGTCTCCTGGACACGTCTGAGAACCTTCAGGATTTTAGCAGCTCTATAGGTTTGAGCGGTGTTTACACACTCAGGTTTTTAGATGCAGATTTTCATTCCTGGGTCGCGTCTCGTCCTTCGTCTCATCTTGGGTCTCTTCCTGCATAGAGTTGAATGCGAATATTCAAAATGCTAATTCTTACCCCGAATATCGGCACTTCACGATTTCGTGAAAATTTTGAACATGGTGATAAATATTCGTAATGACGAATATTGTTTTTTTTTTTTATGCAACTTTATGCGATAATTTATGCAAATATCGGCACTTACAGACTGGACACTAATCCCTCCCTTCTTGTAGGTAATATATAATTCGCATGCAAAAAAAAAATGAGAATGAACATAGCTAATATGTGAATTTCACGAACATAGGACGAATATTTGTCCATATATTCACGAAATATCGCAAATTTGAATATGGCCCCTGCCGCTCGTCACTATTCCTGCATTTCACCCTGCATCTCATCCTGCGTCTCGTCCTGCATCTCGTCCTGCGTCTCGTCCTGGGTCTCGTCCTGGGTCTCGTCCTGGGTCTCGTCCTGGGTCTCGTCCTGGGTCTCGTCCTGGGTCTCGTCCTGGGTCTCGTCCTGGGTCTCGTCCTGGGTCTCGTCCTGGGTCTCGTCCTGGGTCTCGTCCTGGGTCTCGTCCTGGGTCTCGTCCTGGGTCTCGTCCTGGGTCTCGTCCTGGGTCTCGTCCTGCGTTTCTTCCTGGGTCTCCTCCTGGGTCTACTCCTGGGTCTACTCCTGGGTCTACTACTGGGTCTACTCCTGGGTCTACTCCTGGGTCTACTCCTGGGTCTACTCCTGGGTCTCGTCCTGGGTCTCGTCCTGGGTCTCGTCCTGCGTTTCTTCCTGGGTCTCGTCCTGCGTTTCTTCCTGGGTCTCGTCCTGCGTTTCTTCCTGGGTCTCGTCCTGCGTTTCACCCTGCATCTTGTCCTGGGTCTCGTCCTGGGTCTCGTCCTGGGTCTCGTCTTTGGTCTCGTCCTGAGTCTCTTCCTGCATTTCACCCTGCATCTTGTCTTGTGTCTTGTCCTGGGTTTTGACCTGCATCTCATCCTGCGTCTCGTCCTGCATCTAGTCCTTCGTTTCGTCCTGGGTCTTGTCCTGGTCCTTATCCTGGATCTTGTCCTAGGTCTTGTCCTGTGTCTCACCCTGCATCTTGTCCTTCACCTCGCCCTGTGTCTTGTCCCTCGTCTCGTCCTTCGTCTCGCCCTGTGTCATACCCTATGTCTCGTCCTTCTGCTCGTCCTTAGTCTCATCCTTTGTCTCGCCCTGCGTCTTGTCCTGGGTCTCTTCCTGCATCTTGTCCTTCGTCTGTTCCTGCATCTTGTCCTTCGTCTTGCCCTGTGTCTCGCCCCTGCCTCTTGCCGTTTCTCCTGTGCGTTGCTGTGTACGTGTCCCCATCCTGAGCTGTAATGGATCGGCCTTTGTTTGTGCCTTCAGCAGGAGGAGGCCGTACAGCTCGGTGACTTCAATGGGAATAAAGTGTAATACCCTTCACTGTTTTCTGGGCAGAAACCCCAAAACAGAAAAGATTTATGAGGTTATTGGAGCCACTCCTTCCTGTTCAGATACAGGGCCGCAGTGATTTAGGAGGAGATACATCCACTTCTATTATCTGGCTGTAGCTGATCCCTTCGGGGGCGTCGCTGCACGTCTGTCACCACGGCTTTATTTTTAAATGGTAAAAAATAACATCATAGACCAAAACTGTTGTGGAAAAAGCAGCGAGGAGCCTAGAGAGACGCCTGCTCCTAATTTTGGAGGGTTTTGGGCTGTCTCATCTATATGTCATCTCCTCCTCAGCACAAGATCGCCCTCGCCTGAGCTCGTACAGAAGCGCATGGTTTATGGGATTTACAGGACCATTCCACCAGCCCATAGAAGTCCTGTTTGCCAGTGCCGCTCCTCGACTGACAAATAGTCCTATACATCAGTTGAGGAGTCATGGCAGCAAATACAGCTGACAGATTCCCTTTCAACCAAACATCTCTGACCCCATGTGATTAGACTAAAACCTTCTATCCAATCAGATGTTAGCATCAAAGTCTCTTAGTATGGGGGCGGGGTAGGTATTATTCTTATCCAATACTCTATTGCTAAAACGAAAGAAAAACCTCACACACCTATCCTGCTCTCCAGCTCATCCCACTCCCTGTCTCATCCTGCTTCCTGTCTCATCCCCTTCCCTGTCTCATCCCCTTCCCTGTCTCATCCTGCTTCCTAGCTCATCCCCTTCCCCGACTCATCCCACTCCCCGGCTCATCCCCCTCCCTGTCTCATCCTGCTTCCTAGCTCATCCCCTTCCCCGACTCATCCCACTCCCCGGCTCATCCCACTCCCCGGCTCATCCCACTCCCCGGCTCATCCCACTCCCCGGCTCATCCCACTCCCCGGCTCATCCCACTCCCCCGGCTCATCCCACTTCCCCCGGCTCATCCCACTCCCCCGGCTCATCCCACTCCCCCGGCTCATCCCACTCCCCCGGCTCATCCCACTCCCCCGGCTCATCCCACTCCCCGGCTTATCCCACTTCCCCCGGCTCATCCCACTCCCCCGGCTCATCCCACTCCCCCGGCTCATCCCACTCCCCCGGCTCATCCCACTCCCCCGGCTCATCCCCCTCCCCCGGCTCATCCCCCTCCCCCGGCTCATCCCCCTCCCCCGGCTCATCCCCCTCCCCCGGCTCATCCCCCTCCCCCGGCTCATCCCCCTCCCCCGGCTCATCCCCCTCCCCCGGCTCATCCCCCTCCCCCGGCTCATCCCCCTCCCCCGGCTCATCCCCCTCCCCCGGCTCATCCCCCTCCCCCGGCTCATCCCCCTCCCCCGGCTCATCCCCCTCCCCCGGCTCATCCCCCTCCCCCGACTCATCCCGCTTCCCCGGCTCATCCCGCTTCCCCGCCTCATCCCCCTCCCCGCCTCATCCCGCTCCCTGCCTCATCCTGCCGGGTGGCATGTAGTGCACAGTGCAGGGCTCACAGTACTTCGCCAGCTTTCCCGGTCTTCTGAAGAGCTTATCTGTTTGGCTAATCCAAACATATTTGAACTCCTCAGGAGACTGGGACTGGGAAAGCTGGGTGTCATGCATACTGCATGTCACCAGCTTTCCCAGTCTCCTGAAGATCCAGCAGTGATAGGCTGCCCGTCCTCCTTCACTCCAGTGCTGCCATGCCCTCTCCCTGCTCCCTCACTGGTCTTCTCTCCCTCCTTACTCTTCTCTCAATAAATCTTCTCTCCCCCTCCTACCCTGTCCCCTCTCCCTGCCCCCGCACTAACTATTCTCTGCACCTGCCAGACAGCTAAATTGTACTTTACCATGACACTGGTCCAGCGACAGGATGTTTAAAACTCCTGGGCAATCTCTGCAGCCTGAGAGTAACAGGATCAGGTGATAGACCAGAAGTCCCATAGGCTTGATTGTGAATTCCAGTATTCTTCTGATCACGTTGCTCTCTGAGTCGTCTCTAAACTCTGATATAATAAGTTTAATCAAAATATCTTCAGCCATTTAGACGTTATGCACATACATACACACATACATACACATACACACACACATATACCCACACATATACCCACATACATACATATACACACACATACATACACACATACATACACACATACATACACACTACATACATACACACATACACACATACACACACACATATACCCACACATATACCCACATACATACATATACACACACATACACATACACACACACATACATACACACATACATATACACACATACATACATATACCCACATACATACACATATATACATACACACATACAGATACATATACATACATACATACATACACATACATATATACCCACATACATACATATACACATACATATACACATACACACATACATACATACACACATATATACATATACACATACATACACACATACACATACATACACACATATATATACCCACATACATACCTATACACATACATACACACATACATATACCCACATACATACATACACATACATACATATACCCACATACATACATATACACACCTACATACACACACATACATACATATACCCACATACATACATACACACACATACATACATATACCCACATACATACATGCATATACACATACATACACACATACATATATATATACATATATACACACATACACACATATATATACCCACATACATACATATACACATACATACACACATATATATACCCACATACATACATATACACATACATACACACATACATTCACACATACACACATACATATACCCACATACATACATACACATACATACATATACCCACATACATACATATACACACCTACATACACACATACATACATATACCCACATACATATACCCACATACATACATGCATATACACATACATACGCACACATATATACATACACACATACATACACATACATATACAAATATATATACATACATACATATACACATACATACACACATACCCACATATATACACATACATACACATACCCACATACATACACACACACACACACACACACACACACATACATACATATACACATACATACACATACACATACATATACCCACATACATATACATACACCCACATAAATACACACATATACACATACATACACACATATATACATATACACATACATACATATACACATACATGTACATACATACATATACACGTACATACAAACACATATACATATACATACATATACACATACATATACCCACATACATACATCCACATACATATACACACATACATACATACATACACACATATACACATACAAACACACACATACATATACATACATACACTCACACATATATACACACATACATACATATACACATACATACATTCACATACATACATTCATACACACATATACATACACACATACATACATATATATACATACATATACGCATACATATACATACACACATACGTACACATACACACATACATTTACACACATACATACATATACATATACATACACACATACATATAAAGACACACATACATACACATAAATACACTCACACAAACATATACACATACTTATATAAACACATTCGTACATACACACACATACATATTCACACATACATACACATATACACACATACATATACACACACATACATATACAACTACATATACACACATACATAGACACGTATACATACATACACATAAATACACTCACACATACATACATTCATATATACATATACATATATACATACATATACACATATACACACATTCATATACATACATTCATACACACATATATATACACACATACATACACACCTTCATACACACGTACATACACACGTACATACACACATATACATACATACACACATACATACCTACATTCATACATATACAGACACACATGCATACATAAACATACACATACATACATTCATGCACACATACATACATACACACATACATTCATACATGTACATACATATACACACACATACATATATACATACATATGTATATCATTATATTTACATTATATTTGCTCAGGTTGTTGGAGCTGTAGATCCTCGATCTTGTACCAAAGACACCCTAAAGATGATGTTTACTATAGATGAAGATAAGTTTTTTGATGGTAAGTATACCTGCACTTGTTTTATTTGAATTAAAATGTCTATTAACAATATTCACAGCCTTTAGCCCCTGAACAGACTACAGCCCCCCAAGCTCCCCCCAGACTACAGCCCCCCGAGCTCCCCCCAGACTACAGCCCCCCGAGCTCCCCCCCGAGCTGCCCCCCAGACTACAGCCCCCCGAACTCCCCCCAGACTACAGCCCCCTGAGCTCCCCCCAGACTACAGCCCCCCGAGCTCCCCCCAGACTACAGCCCCCCGAGCTCCCCCCAGACTACAGCCCCCCCTCCGAGCTCCCCCCAGACTACAGCCCCCCGAGCTCCCCCCAGACTACAGCCCCCCCTCCGAGCTCCCCCCAGACTACAGCCCCCCCTCCGAGCTCCCCCCAGACTACAGCCCCCCCTCCGAGCTCCCCCCAGACTACAGCCCCCCCTCCGAGCTCCCCCCAGACTACAGCCCCCCCTCCGAGCTCCCCCCAGACTACAGCCCCCCCTCCGAGCTCCCCCCAGACTACAGCCCCCCCTCCGAGCTCCCCCCAGACTACAGCCCCCCCTCCGAGCTCCCCCCAGACTACAGCCCCCCCTCCGAGCTCCCCCCAGACTACAGCCCCCCCCTCCGAGCTCCCCCCAGACTACAGCCCCCCCTCCGAGCTCCCCCCAGACTACAGCCCCCCCTCCGAGCTCCCCCCAGACTACAGCCCCCCCTCCGAGCTCCCCCCAGACTACAGCCCCCCCTCCGAGCTCCCCCCAGACTACAGCCCCCCCTCCGAGCTCCCCCCAGACTACAGCCCCCCCTCCGAGCTCCCCCCAGACTACAGCCCCCCCCCGAGCTCCCCCCAGACTACAGCCCCCCCGAGCTCCCCCCAGACTACAGCCCCCCGAGCACCCCCCAGACTACAGCCCCCCCCCCGAGCTCCCCCCAGACTACAGCCCCCCCCCCGAGCCCCCCCCAGACTACAGCCCCCCACCCCCGAGCTCCCCCCAGACTACAGCCCCCCCCCGAGCTCCCCCAAAACTACAGCCCCCCCCCCGAGCTCCCCCCAGACTACAGCCCTCCCCCCGAGCTCCCCCCAGACTACAGCCCTCCCCCCGAGCTCCCCCCAGACTACAGCCCTCCCCCCGAGCTCCCCCCAGACTACAGCCCCCCCGAGCTCCCCCCAGACTACAGCCCCCCCGAGCTCCCCCCAGACTACAGCCCCCCCGAGCTCCCCCCAGACTACAGCCCCCCGAGCTCCCCCCAGACTACAGCCCCCCGAGCTCCCCCCAGACTACAGCCCCCCGAGCTCCCCCCAGACTACAGCCCCCGAGCTCCCCCCAGACTACAGCCCCCCGAGCTCCCCCCAGACTACAGCCCCCCGAGCTCCCCCCAGACTACAGCCCCCCGAGCTCCCCCCAGACTACAGCCCCCCCCGAGCTCCCCCCAGACTACAACCCCCCGAGCTCCCCCCAGACTACAGCCCCCCGAGCTCCCCCCAGACTACAGCCCCCCCGAGCTCCCCCCAGACTACAGCCCCCCCGAGCTCCCCCCAGACTACAGCCCCCCCGAGCTCCCCCCAGACTACAGCCCCCCGAGCTCCCCCCAGACTACAGCCCCCCCGAGCTCCCCCAGACTACAGCCCCCCCGAGCTCCCCCCAGACTACAGCCCCCCGAGCTCCCCCCAGACTACAGCCCCCCGAGCTCCCCCCAGACTACAGCCCCCCGAGCTCCCCCCAGACTACAGCCCCCCGAGCTCCCCCCAGACTACAGCCCCCCGAGCTCCCCCCAGACTACAGCCCCCCCCGAGCTCCCCCCAGACTACAACCCCCCGAGCTCCCCCCAGACTACAGCCCCCCCGAGCTCCCCCCAGACTACAGCCCCCCCGAGCTCCCCCCAGACTACAGCCCCCCCCGAGCTCCCCCCAGACTACAGCCCCCCGAGCTCCCCCCAGACTACAGCCCCCCCGAGCTCCCCCCAGACTACAGCCCCCCCGAGCTCCCCCCAGACTACAGCCCCCCGAGCTCCCCCCAGACTACAGCCCCCCCGAGCTCCCCCCAGACTACAGCCCCCCCGAGCTCCCCCCAGATTACAGGTTTCCTGTAGGTCGCAGGATGTAACCCTCGTCCTGTTTTTACTGATATTTACGTTATCATTACATTGTTATTTATTGTTTAGTTTGATACATTTTACTACAAGATATTTTACAAAGAGACAAAATAATAAATGTTTTTCCTGCAGACTGGAGAGAAGCCGCAAAACTCGACAAATTTGCCGATGCGGTGATAATCGCCACCCCGGACAGGCTCCATAAGGTAAATGCCGGATATTAGGGAGGACGGCAGGTGCAGGAGACGTAATGGGGCCCCGCTCTTCAGGAGCATCTGCTGGGGGCCACGTTCTCCTTCACAGCCACCATCTCCCATGTGACCTTAATACCAACCAGATGGCACCAATGTATTCGCCAACCCCCACCCTGCAGACCCCACAGCGGCCATCATGGTCCTTCATCTCTCACATCTGATGTGTCGAGATTTGGAGGCATTTTCAGATATTGGGGTTTGAGTAAAATTCCTTAAAATTTTATGAATTCCAAAACATTTGAATCCCAAAGACAAAGAAAACAATGTAATATAATGGGTAATGCAGATTACAGGGAGGGGTAATGCAGATTACTGGGAGGGGTAATGCAGATTACAGGGAGGGGTAATGCAGATTACAGGGAGGGGTAATGCAGATTACTGGAGGGGTAATGCAGATTACAGGGAGGGGTAATGCAGATTACTGGGAGGGGTAATGCAGATTACAGGGAGGGGTAATGCAGATTACAGGGAGGGGTAATGCAGAGTACAGGGAGGGGTAGTGCAGAGTACAGGGAGGGGTAGTGCAGAGTACAGGGAGGGGTAGTGCAGAGTACAGGGAGGGGTAGTGCAGAGTACAGGGAGGGGTAGTGCAGAGTACAGGGAGGGGTAGTGCAGAGTACAGGGAGGGGTAGTGCAGAGTACAGGGAGGGGTAGTGCAGAGTACAGGGAGGGGTAGTGCAGAGTACAGGGAGGGGTAGTGCAGAGTACAGGGAGGGGTAGTGCAGAGTACAGGGAGGGGTAGTGCAGAGTACAGGGAGGGGTAGTGCAGAGTACAGGGAGGGGTAGTGCAGAGTACAGGGAGGGGTAGTGCAGAGTACAGGGAGGGGTAGTGCAGAGTACAGGGAGGGGTAGTGCAGAGTACAGGGAGGGGTAGTGCAGAGTACAGGGAGGGGTAGTGCAGAGTACAGGGAGGGGTAATGCAGATTACTGGGAGGGGTAGTGCAGAGTACAGGGAGGGGTAGTGCAGAGTACAGGGAGGGGTAGTGCAGAGTACAGGGAGGGGTAGTGCAGATTACAGGGAGGGGTAATGCAGATTACAGGGAGGGGTAATGCAGATTACAGGGAGGGGTAATGCAGATTACAGGGAGGGGTAATGCAGATTACTGGGAGGGGTAATGCAGATTACTGGGAGGGGTAATGCAGATTACTGGGAGGGGTAATGCAGATTACTGGGAGGGGTAATGCAGATTACTGGGAGGGGTAATGCAGATTACAGGGAGGGGTAATGCAGATTACTGGGAGGGGTAATGCAGATTACAGGGAGGGGTAGTGCAGATTACTAGGAGGGGTAATGCAGATTACTAGGAGGGGTAATGCAGATTACTAGGAGGGGTAATGCAGATTACTAGGAGGGGTAGTGCAGATTACTAGGAGGGGTAATGCAGATTACTGGGAGGGGTAATGCAGATTACAGGGAGGGGTAATGCAGATTACTAGGAGGGGTAATGCAGATTACAGGGAGGGGTAGTGCAGATTACTAGGAGGGGTAATGCAGATTACTGGGAGGGGTAATGCAGATTACTGGGAGGGGTAATGCAGATTACAGGGAGGGGTAATGCAGATTACAGGGAGGGGTAATGCAGATTACTGGGAGGGGTAATGCAGATTACTGGGAGGGGTAATGCAGATTACTGGGAGGGGTAGTGCAGATTACAGGGAGGGGTAATGCAGATTACTGGGAGGGGTAATGCAGATTACAGGGAGGGGTAATGCAGATTACTAGGAGGGGTAATGCAGATTACAGGGAGGGGTAGTGCAGATTACAGGGAGGGGTAATGCAGATTACTAGGAGGGGTAATGCAGATTACAGGGAGGGGTAGTGCAGATCATATAACATACAGTATATAAATATTCCCTTTAAGGGGCCGGACCCATAATCATCACAGTGTTTCTCCCTCCAGGTCGCTGTCCGGTTTTGTGTCCTCAGATTTAATATTTTCTTGTATCTTTTTGAAAGGAATAAATGTCTGATCTCTTTAGGACCCAGCGATAGCGTTCGCGCAGAAAGGATATCACATTCTCCTGGAGAAGCCGATGGCGGTGAGTGGTCACATGATCATGGAGACAACAAATAGTGAAGGGCCCTAGATCCACATGGTGGGGTGGGGGTGGGGGTCTCTAGATCCACACGGTGGGGGGCCATAGATTCACACAGTGGGGGGGCCCTAGATCCACACTGTGGGGGGGGGCCATAGATCCACACAGTGGGGGGGCCCTAGATCCACACTGTGGGGGGGGGGGGGGCCCTAGATCCACACTGTGGGGGGGGGGGCCCTAGATCCACACGGTGGGGGCCCTAGATCCACACGGTGGGGGGGGGCCCTAGATCCACAAGGTGGGGGGGGCGTGGGGGTCCCTAGATCCACATGGTGGGGTGGGGGTCCCTAGATCCACACGGTGGGGTGGGGGTCCCTAGATCCACACGGTGGGGTGGGGGTCCCTAGATCCACACGGTGGGGTGGGGGTCCCTAGATCCACACGGTGGGGTGGGGGTCCCTAGATCCACACGGTGGGGGGGGGGCCATAGATCCACACGGTGGGGGGGGGGCCCTAGATCCACACGTGGGGGGGGGGGCCCCTAGATCCACACGTGGGGGGGGGGCCCTAGATCCACACGGTGGGGGGCCCTAGATCCACACGGTGGGGGGCACTAGATCCACACGGTGGGGGGCACTAGATCCACACGGTGGGGGGGTGGGGGTCCCTAGATCCACACGGTGGGGGGGCCCTAGATCCACACGGTGGTGTGGGGGGCCCTAGATCCACACGGTGGTGTGGGGGGCCCTAGATCCACACGATGGGGGTGGGGGTCCCTAGATCCACACGAAGGGGGTGGGGGTCCCTAGATCCACACGGTGGGGGTCCCAGATCTACACGGGGGGGTCCCTAGATCCACACGGGGGGGTCCCTAGATCCACACGGTGGTGGGGGGGGGGGTCCCTAGATCCACACGGTGGTGTGGGGGGTCCCTAGATCCACACGGTGGGGGTGGGGGGCCCTAGATCCACACGGTGGTGTGGGGGGTCCCTAGATCCACACGGTGGGGGGGGGCCCTAGATCCACACGGTGGGGGGGGGCCCTAGATCCACACGGTGGGGGGGCCCTAGATCCACACGCTGCTCCTGAGCCCTTGGTTGGGGACCCTCAGTCTTTATATTATTATTCACTAATAGTTTTGATTGCGTTTAGTAATAACCTATTTTTTTGTCTGTTAGGTCACCCCTGAGGACTGTCATGAAATAGTTAATGCCTGTAAAGAAAATGATGTCATGCTCGCGGTGGGACATGTGATGCGATACCATCCAGTTTCCAGGAAAATCAAGGTATTTCCGTTATCCCGGCGCGTAGATCGCGGTCACATTTATCCAAGTGTTTGGGCTTTTTTTCCGGGTAAAATCTCGGTGCGGCCCCCCAGGAGTTAATAAAAATAACAGGAAATAGTGAGCGCTGACACGTTACACATAGCGAGGCCCGTACACGACCGGACCCTCAGGGCGCACACTCAGCCGCCATGTCACCAGGACAAGTTCACACACGTTGGATTTTCTGTGGATTCTATTAGAAAATTGACCAAGAATCTGCAGGGAAATCAATTTTTTTGAGAATTTTGTTGCAAATTCTTCACGACAGATGTGAAAAAAAAATGGTATTCTTCCTGTCCGCTGTGTGAGGCCTGCGCGGTCCTCCAGCCAGTCCTTGAGTCGTAACGTATGGACATATAACGTACTATCCAGCAAAGTGTCCAGCGTGCGGCCAAAGCCAACAGTGCAGTATATGCCGTAGAGGCCAGAGGCGGACCCCCCCCCCCCACCCGCAGTCTCCTCTGGATCCATATAGGGGGTTTCTGAGCCAATAAAAACCTTGACTGATACCTGTCTGTGTGTGAATCCTCTCCAGAAGGTTCGTTTCCGGTTCGTCTTGTCCGGCTCTGTGCCGCGCTGTTGTTTTGTGGCCTCCAGGGCTTTCTTTCTGTGTGGCTTACAGTAATGGCCGCCATCTCTTCAGACTGAGGCTTTCCTATCAGACACAACTGCACCGGACAATATCACTATTACCAATCCACCTTAAAGGGGTACTCCACTGCCCCAGCGTCTACTGGGGTCGTGATGTCATGTACACGCCCCCTAGTGATGTCACATCACGCCCCCTCAATGCAAGTCTATGAGAGGGGGCGTGGCGTCACAAGGGGGCGTGTGCATGACGACCCCAGTAGTCCGCACCCAGCGTTCAGAACAAAATGTTCCGGACGCTGGGGCAGTGCAGTACCCCTTTAAGGTGTCTCCGGCAGGCGTGTCAGTGCACCCATGTATGAGCAGAAACCCCAATGCATCAGGAATCCCCGGAGATCTGTCTGCGGCGCCCCCTGTGTTCACACTTTGTATTATTGGAGGTAGAATATTATATAAAGCTTCGGGTGCGCAGATTACAGCGGCCATGTTTCCTCCCTGTTCTGTTCCCTGGCGATTGTAATATGTCACCAGTTTAGGGATCTGTACATAATGTAAATGGTAAATATTACGTAATAATATCTAATAATATCTGCTCTGTTCTATATAAGTCACTGGAATCCGTGGGAGGAATAATGAGGCTGGCGCCATGTGTCTTGTCTGTATGGATGTCAGGGTTTGGCTTTGTTTAGGCAGTTTATAAGGTGTGACCGGCGGTATACATAGGAACACTGATAACCGCACATGGGATCAGAGCGTGCACATGGGATCAGAGCGTGCACATGGGTTCAGAGCGTGCACATGGGTTCAGAGCGTGTGTGCCCGTGTTCAGAGCATGTGCGCCCGTGTTCAGTGTGTTCGCCCGTGCTTAGTGCGGTCGCCCGTGTTCAGAGCATTCGTCCATGTTCAGAGCGTGTTCGCCCGTGTTCAGAGCGTGTTCGCCCCTGTTCAGAGCGTTCGCCCGTGTTCAGAGCGTGTTCGCCCCTGTTCAGAGCGTTCGCCCGTGTTCAGAGCATTCGTCCATGTTCAGAGCGTGCGCCCGTGTTCAGAGCGTGGTCATGTGATCAGAGCGTGGTCATGTGATCAGAGCGTGGTCATGTGATCAGAGCGTGCGCCCGTGTTCAGAGCGTGGTCATGTGATCAGAGCGTGGTCATGTGATCAGAGCGTGCGTCCGTGTTCAGAGCATGGTCATGTGATCAGAGCGTGCGTCCGTGTTCAGAGCATGGTCATGTGATCAGAGCGTGCACATGTGAACAGATCCCCAGTGAGTATACAGAGTATTAGCTGGAGATGCCAGTGGTGACCCCGTCTGCTTTCATATAGGACAGTGTTTCCCAACCAGGGTGCCTCCAGCTGTTGCAAAACTACAACTCCCAGTCTTCAGCTGTCCGGGCATGCTGGAAGTTGCGGTTTTGCAACAGCTGGATGCACCCTGGTTGGGAAACGCTGATCTAGGAGGTGTTTTTAGTTCCTGTATGTGTGTGAATCCTCCAGGTGAAGACACGTCACGTTTATCGGCGGACTCTGTGCTGCTCCGTTGTTTTGATGCTGCCGGGGCTGTGATAGGCTGATTGTACTGGACATCACATATACTCTAGAGAGAAGGTGGGAAGACCCCTTACTGCACGCTCAGCTCAGCCAAGCATGCATGTATTCTGGAGAGGACAGAAAGCCATTGGCAGACTCCATTGGGGGGGGGGGGCGGCATAAGGATCGGACACATTGAAATCCACCTGCCCGATCCTGCAGGGAACCGATTCATATTAGCCGGTCCTGGGTCTCCATGGCAACAGACTACAAACCCTGTGCAGTCTGACCCTACTGTATGTAAGAGACGAGAGAGCGATGCAGGAGTCAGACTACATGGGCGGTGCTTGTAGTCTGTTACCATGGCGCCATCGTCTGTAGACGCGGTCAGGAGTGAATTATACATGGTCCTATGCGCAGTCTCCGAGGTAACACGTCCTCGGTATAAGGATTGGCGCTAATGCCGCCGACGTCTCCATAGACCTAATTAACCCTTCTCCTCCCTGTTCTTAGGATTTGTTGGATTCTGGTGTCATCGGAGACGTCGTTCACATCCAGCACATGGAGCCGGTGAGTTTGTCATCTGATTATTTATGTGCGGCCATGATGGATTCAGCGACCCCCCCCAGAATGTGTTCATCCCCCGCTCCGTGCAGTATGGGGTTAGGGTGTGTGAATCCTTCCATACAGGGGTTAAATGACCCTCCTTTATATGATTTGTGTTACCCTTCAGAGCATTGTGGGTATCAATAGGTTAATGTGGGAATCAGTCAGGAAGAAAGTGGCGTCCGGTCTGTGGGGACCGTGTTCTAGAACTGGGTAATACTGCCCCCTGGTGGGGAGGAGGGTGGATAGTGGGGGCAGTGAACGTGTAAATGTAGGCGGCGCGTAATGTCTTAGACAATAAGAAAACCCTTTCCTGCCTCTTATGGGTCGCAGTTAGAGCCCCTGACCCCTTCCCTAATGATGGGGGTGCTGATCGGGCCCCATGACTGAGAATAGAGGTGCACAGGGCAGTAATAGGAGGAGTCACACAGCAACTGTCATATACGAGGTACTAAAGGACAAAGTGTGTGTGTGATGGTGCAGCAGAGCTGGGTGTGTGATGGTGCAGCAGAGCTGTGTGTGTGATGGTGCAGCAGAGCTGTGTGTATGATGGTGCAGCAGAGCTGGGTGTGTGATGGTGCAGCGGAGCTGGGTGTGTGATGGTGCAGCGGAGCTGTGTGTATGATGGTGCAGCAGAGCTGTGTGTGTGATGGTGCAGCAGAGCTGGGTGTATGATGGTGCAGCAGAGCTGTGTGTGTGATGGTGCAGCAGAGCTGTGTGTGTGATGGTGCAGCAGAGCTGTGTGTGTGATGGTGCAGCAGAGCTGTGTGTGTGATGGTGCAGCAGAGCTGTGTGTGTGATGGTGCAGCAGAGCTGTGTGTGTGATGGTGCAGCAGAGCTGGGTGTGTGATGGTGCAGCAGAGCTGGGTGTGTGATGGTGCAGCAGAGCTGGGTGTGTGATGGTGCAGCGGAGCAGGGTGTGTGATGGTGCAGCAGAGCTGGGTGTATGATGGTGCAGCAGAGCTGGGTGTGTGATGGTGCAGCAGAGCTGGGTGTGTGATGGTGCAGCAGAGCTGGGTGTGTGATGGTGCAGCAGAGCTGTGTGTGTGATGGTGCAGCAGAGCTGGGTGTGTGATGGTGCAGCAGAGCTGGGTGTGTGATGGTGCAGCAGAGCTGTGTGTGTGATGGTGCAGCAGAGCTGTGTGTGTGATGGTGCAGCAGAGCTGGGTGTGTGATGGTGCAGCAGAGCTGGGTGTGTGATGGTGCAGCAGAGCTGGGTGTGTGATGGTGCAGCAGAGCTGGGTGTATGATGGTGCAGCAGAGCTGGGTGTGTGATGGTGCAGCAGAGCTGGGTGTGTGATGGTGCAGCAGAGCTGGGTGTGTGATGGTGCAGCAGAGCTGGGTGTGTGATGGTGCAGCAGAGCTGTGTGTGTGATGGTGCAGCAGAGCTGGGTGTGTGATGGTGCAGCAGAGCTGGGTGTGTGATGGTGCAGCGGAGCAGTGTGTGTGATGGTGCAGCGGAGCAGGGTGTGTGATGGTGCAGCGGAGCTGGGTGTATGATGGTGCAGCAGAGCTGGGTGTGTGATGGTGCAGCAGAGCTGTGTGTGTGATGGTGCAGCAGAGCTGTGTGTGTGATGGTGCAGCAGAGCTGGGTGTGTGATGGTGCAGCAGAGCTGTGTATGATGGTGCAGCAGAGCTGTGTGTATGATGGTGCAGCAGAGCTGTGTGTGTGATGGTGCAGAAGAGCTGTGTGTATGATGGTGCAGCAGAGCTGGGTGTGTGATGGTGCAGCAGAGCTGGGTGTGTGATGGTGCAGCAGAGCTGTGTGTGTGATGGTGCAGCAGAGCTGGGTGTGTGATGGTGCAGCAGAGCTGGGTGTGTGATGGTGCAGCAGAGCTGTGTGTGTGATGGTGCAGCAGAGCTGGGTGTGTGATGGTGCAGCAGAGCTGGGTGTGTGATGGTGCAGCAGAGCTGGGTGTGTGATGGTGCAGCAGAGCTGGGTGTGTGATGGTGCAGCAGAGCTGGGTGTGTGATGGTGCAGCAGAGCTGGGTGTGTGATGGTGCAGCAGAGCTGGGTGTGTGATGGTGCAGCAGAGCTGGGTGTGTGATGGTGCAGCAGAGCTGGGTGTGTGATGGTGCAGCAGAGCTGGGTGTGTGATGGTGCAGCAGAGCTGTGTGTGTGTGATGGTGCAGCAGAGCTGTGTGTGTGTGTGATGGTGCAGCAGAGCTGTGTGTGTGTGATGGTGCAGCGGAGCTGGGTGTGTGATGGTGCAGCGGAGCTGGGTGTGTGATGGTGCAGCGGAGCTGGGTGTGTGATGGTGCAGCGGAGCTGGGTGTGTGATGGTGCAGCGGAGCTGGGTGTGTGATGGTGCAGCGGAGCTGGGTGTGTGATGGTGCAGCGGAGCTGTGTGTGTGATGGTGCAGCGGAGCTGGGTGTGTGATGGTGCAGCGGAGCTGGGTGTGTGATGGTGCAGCGGAGCTGTGTGTGTGTGATGGTGCAGCGGAGCTGTGTGTGTGTGATGGTGCAGCGGAGCTGTGTGTGTGTGATGGTGCAGCGGAGCTGTGTGTGTGTGATGGTGCAGCGGAGCTGTGTGTGTGTGATGGTGCAGCGGAGCTGGGTGTGTGATGGTGCAGCGGAGCTGGGTGTGTGATGGTGCAGCGGAGCTGGGTGTGTGATGGTGCAGCGGAGCTGGGTGTGTGATGGTGCAGCGGAGCTGGGTGTGTGATGGTGCAGCGGAGCTGGGTGTGTGATGGTGCAGCGGAGCTGGGTGTGTGATGGTGCAGCGGAGCTGGGTGTGTGATGGTGCAGCGGAGCTGGGTGTGTGATGGTGCAGCGGAGCTGGGTGTGTGATGGTGCAGCGGAGCTGGGTGTGTGATGGTGCAGCGGAGCTGGGTGTGTGATGGTGCAGCGGAGCTGGGTGTGTGATGGTGCAGCGGAGCTGGGTGTGTGATGGTGCAGCGGAGCTGGGTGTGTGATGGTGCAGCGGAGCTGGGTGTGTGATGGTGCAGCGGAGCTGGGTGTGTGATGGTGCAGCGGAGCTGGGTGTGTGATGGTGCAGCGGAGCTGGGTGTGTGATGGTGCAGCGGAGCTGGGTGTGTGATGGTGCAGCGGAGCTGGGTGTGTGATGGTGCAGCGGAGCTGGGTGTGTGATGGTGCAGCGGAGCTGGGTGTGTGATGGTGCAGCGGAGCTGGGTGTGTGATGGTGCAGCGGAGCTGGGTGTGTGATGGTGCAGCGGAGCTGGGTGTGTGATGGTGCAGCGGAGCAGTGTGTGTGATGGTGCAGCGGAGCAGTGTGTGTGATGGTGCAGCGGAGCTGGGTGTGTGATGGTGCAGCAGAGCTGGGTGTACAATGTGCGCGGTGCAGAGCTGTGTGTGTACAATGTGCGCGGTGCGGAGGAGCGGTATGTGTACAATGTGCGCGGTGCGGAGGAGCGGTGTGTGTACAATGTGCGCGGTGCGGAGGAGCGGTGTGTGTACAATGTGCGCGGTGCGGAGGAGCGGTGTGTGTACAATGTGCGCGGTGCGGAGGAGCGGTGTGTGTACAATGTGCGCGGTGCGGAGGAGCGGTGTGTGTACAATGTGCGCGGTGCGGAGGAGCGGTGTGTGTACAATGTGCGCGGTGCGGAGGAGCGGTGTGTGTACAATGTGCGCGGTGCGGAGGAGCGGTGTGTGTACAATGTGCGCGGTGCGGAGGAGCGGTGTGTGTACAATGTGCGCGGTGCGGAAGAGCGGTGTGTGTACAATGTGCGCGGTGCGGAGGAGCGGTGTGTGTACAATGTGCGCGGTGCGGAGGAGCGGTGTGTGTACAATGTGCGCGGTGCGGAGGAGCGGTGTGTGTACAATGTGCGCGGTGCGGAGGAGCGGTGTGTGTACAATGTGCGCGGTGCGGAGGAGCGGTGTGTGTACAATGTGCGCGGTGCAGAGCTGTGTGTGTACAATGTGCGCGGTGCAGAGCTGTATGTGTACAATGTGCGTGGTGCGGAGCTGTGCAGAGCTGTGTGTACAATGTGTGTGTACAATGTGTGTGGTGCGGAGGAGCGGTGTGTGTACAATGTGTGTGTACAATGTGTGTGGTGCGGAGGAGCGGTGTGTGTACAATGTGCGCGGTGCGGAGGAGCGGTGTGTGTGTACAATGTGCGCGGTGCGGAGGAGCGGTGTGTGTACAATGTGTGCGGTGCGGAGGAGCGGTGTGTGTACAATGTGCGTGGTGCGGAGCTGTGTGTGTACAATGTGTGTGGTGCGGAGCTGTGTGTGTACAATGTGCGTGGTGCGGAGGAGCGGTGTGTGTACAATGTGCGTGGTGCGGAGGAGCGGTGTGTGTACAATGTGCGTGGTGCGGAGGAGCGGTGTGTGTACAATGTGCGCGGTGCGGAGGAGCGGTGTGTGTACAATGTGCGTGGTGCGGAGGAGCGGTGTGTGTACAATGTGCGTGGTGCGGAGGAGCGGTGTGTGTACAATGTGCGCGGTGCGGAGGAGCGGTGTGTGTACAATGTGCGCGGTGCGGAGGAGCGGTGTGTGTACAATGTGCGCGGTGCGGAGGAGCGGTGTGTGTACAATGTGCGCGGTGCGGAGGAGCGGTGTGTACAATGTGTGTGGTGCGGAGCTGTGTGTGTACAATGTGCGCGGTGCGGAGGAGCGGTGTGTGTGTACAATGTGCGCGGTGCGGAGGAGCGGTGTGTGTACAATGTGCGCGGTGCGGAGGAGCGGTGTGTGTACAATGTGCGCGGTGCGGAGGAGCGGTGTGTGTGTACAATGTGCGCGGTGCGGAGGAGCGGTGTGTGTGTACAATGTGCGCGGTGCGGAGGAGCGGTGTGTGTACAATGTGTGCGGTGCGGAGGAGCGGTGTGTGTACAATGTGCGCGGTGCGGAGGAGCGGTGTGTGTACAATGTGCGCGGTGCGGAGGAGCGGTGTGTGTACAATGTGCGCGGTGCGGAGGAGCGGTGTGTGTACAATGTGTGTGGTGCGGAGCTGTGTGTGTACAATGTGCGCGGTGCGGAGGAGCGGTGTGTGTACAATGTGCGCGGTGCGGAGAAGCGGTGTGTGTACAATGTGCGCGGTGCAGAGGAGCGGTGTGTGTACAATGTGTGTGGTGCGGAGCTGTGTGTGTACAATGTGTGTGGTGCGGAGCTGTGTGTGTACAATGTGTGTGGTGCGGAGCTGTGTGTGTACAATGTGTGTGGTGCGGAGCTGTGTGTGTACAATGTGTGTGGTGCGGAGCTGTGTGTGTACAATGTGTGTGGTGCGGAGCTGTGTGTGTACAATGTGCGTGGTGCGGAGGAGCGGTGTGTGTACAATGTGCGCGGTGCGGAGGAGCGGTGTGTGTGTACAATGTGCGCGGTGCGGAGGAGCGGTGTGTGTACAATGTGTGTGGTGCGGAGGAGCGGTGTGTGTACAATGTGCGCGGTGCGGAGGAGCGGTGTGTACAATGTGTGTGGTGCGGAGCTGTGTGTGTACAATGTGTGCGGTGCGGAGCTGTGTGTGTACAATGTGCGCGGTGCGGAGCTGTGTGTGTACAATGTGCGCGGTGCGGAAGAGCGGTGTGTGTACAATGTGCGCGGTGCGGAGGAGCGGTGTGTGTACAATGTGTGCGGTGCGGAGCTGTGTGTGTACAATGTGTGTGGTGCGGAGGAGCGGTGTGTGTACAATGTGCGTGGTGCGGAGGAGCGGTGTGTGTACAATGTGCGTGGTGCGGAGGAGCTGTGTGTGTACAATGTGCGTGGTGCGGAGGAGCTGTGTGTGTACAATGTGTGTGGTGCGGAGGAGCTGTGTGTGTACAATGTGTGTGGTGCGGAGGAGCTGTGTGTGTACAATGTGTGTGGTGCGGAGGAGCGGTGTGTGTACAATGTGTGTGGTGCGGAGGAGCGGTGTGTGTACAATGTGTGTGGTGCGGAGGAGCGGTGTGTGTACAATGTGTGTGGTGCGGAGCGGTGTGTGTACAATGTGCGTGGTGCGGAGGAGCTGTGTGTGTACAATGTGCGTGGTGCGGAGGAGCTGTGTGTGTACAATGTGCGTGGTGCGGAGGAGCTGTGTGTGTACAATGTGTGTGGTGCGGAGGAGCTGTGTGTGTACAATGTGTGTGGTGCGGAGGAGCTGTGTGTGTACAATGTGTGTGGTGCGGAGCTGTGTGTGTACAATGTGTGTGGTGCGGAGCTGTGTGTGTACAATGTGCGTGGTGCGGAGGAGCGGTGTGTGTACAATGTGCGTGGTGCGGAGGAGCGGTGTGTGTACAATGTGCGTGGTGCGGAGGAGCGGTGTGTGTACAATGTGCGTGGTGCGGAGGAGCGGTGTGTGTACAATGTGCGCGGTGCGGAGGAGCGGTGTGTGTACAATGTGCGCGGTGCGGAGGAGCGGTGTGTGTACAATGTGCGCGGTGCGGAGGAGCGGTGTGTGTACAATGTGCGCGGTGCGGAGGAGCGGTGTGTGTACAATGTGCGCGGTGCGGAGGAGCGGTGTGTGTACAATGTGCGCGGTGCGGAGGAGCGGTGTGTGTACAATGTGCGCGGTGCGGAGCTGTGTGTGTACAATGTGCGTGGTGCGGAGGAGCGGTGTGTGTACAATGTGTGTGGTGCGGAGGAGCGGTGTGTGTACAATGTGTGCGGTGCGGAGGAGCGGTGTGTGTACAATGTGTGCGGTGCGGAGGAGCGGTGTGTGTACAATGTGTGCGGTGCGGAGGAGCGGTGTGTGTACAATGTGTGCGGTGCGGAGGAGCGGTGTGTGTACAATGTGTGCGGTGCGGAGGAGCTGTGTGTGTACAATGTGTGCGGTGCGGAGGAGCTGTGTGTGTACAATGTGTGTGGTGCGGAGCTGTGTGTGTACAATGTGTGTGGTGCGGAGCTGTGTGTGTACAATGTGCGTGGTGCGGAGGAGCGGTGTGTGTACAATGTGCGTGGTGCGGAGGAGCGGTGTGTGTACAATGTGCGTGGTGCGGAGGAGCGGTGTGTGTACAATGTGCGCGGTGCGGAGGAGCGGTGTGTGTACAATGTGCGCGGTGCGGAGGAGCGGTGTGTGTACAATGTGCGCGGTGCGGAGGAGCGGTGTGTGTACAATGTGCGCGGTGCGGAGGAGCGGTGTGTGTACAATGTGCGCGGTGCGGAGGAGCGGTGTGTGTACAATGTGCGCGGTGCGGAGGAGCGGTGTGTGTACAATGTGTGCGGTGCGGAGGAGCGGTGTGTGTACAATGTGTGCGGTGCGGAGGAGCGGTGTGTGTACAATGTGCGCGGTGCGGAGGAGCGGTGTGTGTACAATGTGTGCGGTGCGGAGGAGCGGTGTGTGTACAATGTGTGCGGTGCGGAGGAGCGGTGTGTGTACAATGTGCGCGGTGCGGAGGAGTGGTGTGTGTACAATGTGCGCGGTGCGGAGGAGCGGTGTGTGTACAATGTGCGCGGTGCGGAGGAGCGGTGTGTGTACAATGTGTGCGGTGCGGAGGAGCGGTGTGTGTACAATGTGTGCGGTGCGGAGGAGCGGTGTGTGTACAATGTGCGCGGTGCGGAGGAGCGGTGTGTGTACAATGTGCGCGGTGCGGAGGAGCGGTGTGTGTACAATGTGTGCGGTGCGGAGCTGTGTGTGTACAATGTGTGTGGTGCGGAGCTGTGTGTGTACAATGTGTGTGGTGCGGAGCTGTGGTGTGTGTACAATGTGCGCGGTGCGGAGGAGCTGTGTGTGTACAATGTGCGCGGTGCGGAGGAGCTGTGTGTGTACAATGTGCGCGGTGCGGAGGAGCGGTGTGTGTACAATGAATGAACAGCAATGCCCTCACTTCTCCAGCTCGGTCTTCTGATTGGTCACTGATCAAACCTTCTCACATGTCCCTGTAACTTGCCAAAAGTTTTTCTAGGGGTCAGTGACACTCAGCTTTCTAAGGGGCATTGATTATTGTTTTTTTTCCTGTATCGGGGGCAGTAAATTGGTTTGTGAGTTATAGAGCAGGAGGAGCAGATGATATATAGATTTGGGGGAATATGTATATATATATATATGTACACACATTGTTTCTCTTCTTTCCTGTTTTATTTCTTTCTTATTTCCGGTTTCTCTTATTTCCGGTTTCTCTTATTTCCTGTTTTTCTTATTTCCGGTTTCTCTTATTTCCGGTTTCTCTTATTTCTTTTTTATTTCCGGTTTCTCTTATTTCTTTTTTTTTATTTCCGGTTTCTCTTATTTCCGGTTTCTCTTATTTCCGTATTTTCTTATTTCCTGTTTTTCTTATTTCCGGTTTCTCTTATTTCCGGTTTCTCTTATTTCCGGTTTCTCTTATTTCCGGTTTCTCTTATTTCCGGTTTCTCTTATTTCCGGTTTCTCTTATTTCCTGTTTCTCTTATTTCCGGTTTCTCTTATTTCCGGTTTCTCTTATTTCCGGTTTCTCTTATTTCCGGTTTCTCTTATTTCCAGTTTTTCTTATTTCCTGTTTTTCTTATTTCCGGTTTCTCTTATTTCCGGTTTCTCTTATTTCCCGTTTCTCTTATTTCCCGTTTCTCTTATTTCCCGTTTCTCTTATTTCCGGTTTCTCTTATTTCTTTTTTTATTTCCGGTTTCTCTTATTTCCGGTTTCTCTTATTTCCGGTTTCTCTTATTTCCGGTTTCTCTTATTTCCGGTTTCTCTTATTTTTGGTTTCTCTTATTTCCAGTTTCTCTTATTTCCTGTTTTTCTTATTTCCGGTTTCTCTTATTTCCGGTTTCTCTTATTTTTGGTTTCTCTTATTTCCAGTTTCTCTTATTTCCTGTTTTTCTTATTTCCTGTTTTTCTTATTTCCGGTTTCTCTTATTTCCTGTTTTTCTCTTTTCTCGTGTCATTTTTGTGTAAAGGTTGGATTCTGGCATTTTGCTCACTCATTTGTGCGAGGCAACTGGAGAAACGAAGAAGAGAGCACGTTTTCTCTGCTGGCAAAGTCCTGCCATGACATTGACCTGATCTGTTACTGGATGGGCGATCGCAGGTCAGAGCTTTGTATTATGTCTTTTATCTAATAAACTGATTTATTTCTGGGACCATTTGTGACCTGTCCTTTGGGGCCTGACCAGTGGTGACCTGTCCTTTGGGGTCTGACCAGTGGTGACCTGTCCTTTGGGGTCTGACCAGTGGTGACCTGTCCTTTGGGGTCTGACCAGTGGTGACCTGTCCTTTGGGGCCTGACCAGTGGTGACCTGTCCTTTGGGGGCCTGACCAGTGGTGACCTGTCCTTTGGGGTCTGACCAGTGTTGACCTGTCCTTTGGGCCTGACCAGTGGTGACCTGTCCTTTGGGGCCTGACCAGTGGTGACCTGTCCTTTGGGGTCTGACCAGTGGTGACCTGTCCTTTGGGGTCTGACCAGTGGTGACCTGTCCTTTGGGGCCTGACCAGTGGTGACCTGTCCTTTGGGGCCTGACCAGTGGTGACCTGTCCTTTGGGGCCTGACCAGTGGTGACCTGTCCTTTGGGGCCTGACCAGTGGTGACCTGTCCTTTGGGGCCTGACCAGTGGTGACCTGTCCTTTGGGGCCTGACCAGTGGTGACCTGTCCTTTGGGGCCTGACCAGTGGTGACCTGTCCTTTGGGGCCTGACCAGTGGTGACCTGTCCTTTGGGGCCTGACCAGTGGTGACCTGTCCTTTGGGGCCTGACCAGTGGTGACCTGTCCTTTGGGGCCTGACCAGTGGTGACCTGTCCTTTGGGGCCTGACCAGTGGTGACCTGTCCTTTGGGGTCTGACCAGTGGTGACCTGTCCTTTGGGGTCTGACCAGTGGTGACCTGTCCTTTGGGGTCTGACCAGTGGTGACCTGTCCTTTGGGGTCTGACCAGTGGTGACCTGTCCTTTGGGGTCTGACCAGTGGTGACCTGTCCTTTGGGGCCTGACCAGTGGTGACCTGTCCTTTGGGGCCTGACCAGTGGTGACCTGTCCTTTGGGGCCTGACCAGTGGTGACCTGTCCTTTGGGGTCTGACCAGTGGTGACCTGTCCTTTGGGGTCTGACCAGTGGTGACCTGTCCTTTGGGGCCTGACCAGTGGTGACCTGTCCTTTGGGGCCTGACCAGTGGTGACCTGTCCTTTGGGGCCTGACCAGTGGTGACCTGTCCTTTGGGGCCTGACCAGTGGTGACCTGTCCTTTGGGGCCTGACCAGTGGTGACCTGTCCTTTGGGGCCTGACCAGTGGTGACCTGTCCTTTGGGGTCTGACCAGTGGTGACCTGTCCTTTGGGGCCTGACCAGTGGTGACCTGTCCTTTGGGGCCTGACCAGTGGTGACCTGTCCTTTGGGGCCTGACCAGTGGTGACCTGTCCTTTGGGGCCTGACCAGTGGTGACCTGTCCTTTGGGGCCTGACCAGTGGTGACCTGTCCTTTTGGGCCTGACCAGTGGTGACCTGTCCTTTGGGGCCTGACCAGTGGTGACCTGTCCTTTGGGGCCTGACCAGTGGTGACCTGTCCTTTGGGGCCTGACCAGTGGTGACCTGTCCTTTGGGGCCTGACCAGTGGTGACCTGTCCTTTGGGGCCTGACCAGTGGTGACCTGTCCTTTGGGGCCTGACCAGTGGTGACCTGTCCTTTGGGGCCTGACCAGTGGTGACCTGTCCTTTGGGGCCTGACCAGTGGTGACCTGTCCTTTGGGGCCTGACCAGTGGTGACCTGTCCTTTGGGGCCTGACCAGTGGTGACCTGTCCTTTGGGGCCTGACCAGTGGTGACCTGTCCTTTTGGGGCCTGACCGTTGGCATTCCCACAGAGCTGACACATAGGCCGTAGCCTCGTCAGTCAGCTAATCAGCATGGCCGCCGTGGGGTTGAACTCCCACTATCTGACATTTCTTAAGGACTGGCCATCATTGCTCCCGGGACCTCACAGATCCATCGGCCACTCACACTCACTTATCGTCCACTCATGTAGAGAACATAAGGCGGCTGAGTGCGCTCGCTGCAGACTCTTCCTTCCATGGATTTTGTTTTTCTGCGGATTTCCGTGTGGAGTTTGGTGCAGTGTGCGATGGATATTAACCTGTGATTGTACAGGTGATACTCGAAAAATTAGAATATTGTGCAAATGTTCATTTATTTCTGTAATGTAACCTAAAAGGTGAAACTAATAGATGAGACTCATTACATGTAAATGGAGATAGTACAAGCCGCGATTTGTGGTAATTGTGATGATGACATTACAGCTCATGAAAAGCCCAAATCCACAATAGTGTGAAAAGCCATAACCCCTGCAAAGGTCCCAGTCCAGCAATCCCAATCCTAGGAAAGACTGCTGACCGGACAGAAAACCGCCGTGTTATGGGATGTACCTACAGAAAACCGCCATGTTATGGGATGTACCTACAGAAAACCGCCATGTTATGGGATGTACCTACAGAAAACCGCCATGTTATGGGATGTACCTACAGAAAACCGCTGTGTTATGGGATGTACCTACAGAAAACCGCCGTGTTATGGGATGTACCTACAGAAAACCGCTGTGTTATGGGATGTACCTACAGAAAACCGCCGTGTTATGGGATGTACCTACAGAAAACCGCCATGTTATGGGATGTACCTACAGAAAACCGCCGTGTTATGGGATGTACCTACAGAAAACCGCCATGTTATGGGATGTACCTACAGAGAACCGCCGTGTTATGGGATGTACCTACAGAGAACCGCCGTGTTATGGGATGTACCTACAGAGAACCGCCGTGTTATGGGATGTATCTACAGAGAACCGCCGTGTTATGGGATGTACCTACAGAAAACCGCCATGTTATGGGATGTACCTACAGAAAACCGCCATGTTATGGGATGTACCTACAGAAAACCGCCATGTTATGGGATGTATCTACAGAAAACCGCCGTGTTATGGGATGTATCTACAGAAAACCGCCATGTTATGGGATGTACCTACAGAAAACCGCCATGTTATGGGATGTACCTACAGAAAACCGCCATGTTATGGGATGTACCTACAGAAAACCGCCATGTTATGGGATGTACCTACAGAAAACCGCCATGTTATGGGATGTACCTACAGAAAACCGCCATGTTATGGGATGTACCTACAGAAAACCGCCATGTTATGTGATGTATCTACAGAGAACCGCCATGTTATGGGATGTACCTACAGAGAACCGCCATGTTATGGGATGTACCTACAGAAAACCGCCATGTTATGGGATGTACCTACAGAAAACCGCCGTGTTATGGGATGTACCTACAGAAAACCGCCGTGTTATGGGATGTACCTACAGAAAACCGCCATGTTATGGGATGTACCTACAGAAAACCGCCGTGTTATGGGATGTACCTACAGAAAACCGCCGTGTTATGGGATGTACCTACAGAGAACCGCCGTGTTATGGGATGTATCTACAGAAAACCGCCGTGTTATGGGATGTACCTACAGAGAACCGCCGTGTTATGGGATGTATCTACAGAAAACCGCCGTGTTATGGGATGTACCTACAGAAAACCGCCATGTTATGTGATGTATCTACAGAGAACTGCCATGTTATGGGATGTACCTACAGAGAACCGCCATGTTATGGGATGTACCTACAGAGAACCGCCGTGTTATGGGATGTACCTACAGAAAACCGCCGTGTTATGGGATGTACCTACAGAGAACCGCCGTGTTATGGGATGTACCTACAGAAAACCGCCGTGTTATGGGATGTACCTACAGAGAACCGCCGTGTTATGGGATGTACCTACAGAGAACCGCCGTGTTATGGGATGTACCTACATTTATTTGTTTTCCGTTTCTATTTCTCACTGCGCAGTTATAATATGGCGCTTGCTTCTTGTAACACACAAATCCTAACCTGCCATTGGCCTTGAAGGTGCAGAAGCCTGAATGTTCTGCAGACAATAACGTTCTTGACCAATGAGCTGACGGCATCACCACCTATCACTCATGATGTAACTACTTACCTGCTTTGATAAAGCTGCTGGATGCTTTAGTGCGGGGATTCTCTCTGTGGGGATCGCCCATACATCCATCTATGTAATGAACCTATTACCTTGACTGAGTCTTCCTGACACTATAAGGAGGGAAAGACCCGAAACGTCATTGCAGACGAAGCAGGATGTTCCCAAAGTGCGGTATGAAACCTCATTAATAGAAAATGATGTGGAAGGGAAAAGTGTAAAAGAAAAAAGGTGCACAAGGGATGAGGAAGCCGAGCGAAACACGTTGGAGTGTGGGGGGGAGGGGACACCGGAGTAGGCTACACTATTGCCTGTGGTTGGTGTCACTTTTTACTGTATTTTATCGCTTACCTGTAAATAATTCCAGGCATTGTGGCGCGTTGTGGCTTCTATTGCATTCGCACTTGCATCTTATATTATTGTTACCTGCACATTTGCATTTTCTATGGGATTTTTCTGCGCACTGTGAGATTTAGCGCTGCCGGCACCGTTATTATTTACTATAGAAGATACTTTGTGTTTCCTGCAGGAATTGGCTTTACTTCAACATTGTCAAATCTATCTACGTGGTGTTCATCCACTGCATGTTATTACTGTGTCCGTATATATGTTATTACCGGGTGCGTATATGTTATTACCGTGTGCGTATATGTTATTACTGTGTCCGTATATGTTATTACCGTGTGTATATGTTATTACCGTGTGCGTATATGTTATTACCGTGTCCGTATATGTTATTACCGTGTCCGTATATATGTTATTACCGTGTGCGTATATGTTATTACCGTGTGCGTATATGTTATTACCGTGTGCGTATATGTTATTACCGTGTGCGTATATGTTATTACCGTGTGCGTATATGTTATTACTGTGTCCGTATATGTTATTACCGTGTGCGTATATGTTATTACCGTGTGCGTATATGTTATTACCGTGTGCGTATATGTTATTACTGTGTCCGTATATGTTATTACCGTGTGCGTATATGTTATTACCGTGTGCGTATATGTTATTACCGTGTGCGTATATGTTATTACAGTGTCCGTATATGTTATTACCGTGTGCGTATATGTTATTACCGTGTGCGTATATGTTATTACCGTGTGCGTATATGTTATTACCGTGTCCGTATATGTTATTACCGTGTGCGTATATGTTATTACCGTGTGCGTATATGTTATTACCGTGTGCGTATATATGTTATTACCGTGTGCGTATATGTTATTACCGTGTCCGTGTATGTTATTACCGTGTGCGTATATGTTATTACCGTGTGCGTATATGTTATTACCGTGTGCGTATATGTTATTACCGTGTGCGTATATGTTATTACCGTGTCCGTGTATGTTATTACCGTGTGCGTATATGTTATTACCGTGTCCGTATATGTTATTACCGTGTGTATATGTTGTTACCGTGTGCGTATATGTTATTACCGTGTCCGTATATATGTTATTACCGTGTGCGTATATGTTATTACCGTGTGCGTATATGTTATTACCGTGTCCGTATATGTTATTACCGTGTGTATATGTTGTTACCGTGTGCGTATATGTTATTACCGTGTCCGTATATATGTTATTACCGTGTGCGTATATGTTATTACCGTGTCCGTATATATGTTATTACTGTGTCCGTATATGTTATTACTGTGTCCGTATATATGTTATTACCGTGTGCGTATATGTTATTACCGTGTGCGTATATGTTATTACCGTGTGCGTATATGTTATTACAGTGTCCGTATATGTTATTACCGTGTGCGTATATGTTATTACCGTGTGCGTATATGTTATTACCGTGTGCGTATATGTTATTACCGTGTCCGTATATGTTATTACCGTGTGCGTATATGTTATTACCGTGTGCGTATATGTTATTACCGTGTGCGTATATGTTATTACTGTGTCCGTATATATGTTATTACCGTGTGCGTATATGTTATTACCGTGTGCGTATATGTTATTACCGTGTGCGTATATGTTATTACAGTGTCCGTGTATGTTATTACCGTGTGCGTGTATGTTATTACCGTGTCCGTATATGTTATTACCGTGTGTATATGTTATTACCGTGTGCGTATATGTTATTACCGTGTGCGTATATGTTGTTACCGTGTGCGTATATGTTATTACCGTGTCCGTGTATGTTATTACCGTGTGCGTATATGTTATTACCGTGTCCGTATATGTTATTACCGTGTCCGTATATGTTGTTACCGTGTGCGTATATGTTATTACCGTGTGCGTATATGTTATTACCGTGTGCGTATATGTTATTACCGTGTGCGTATATGTTATTACCGTGTCCGTATATGTTATTACCGTGTCCGTATGTTATTACCGTGTGTATATATGTTATTACCGTGTCCGTATATATGTTATTACCGTGTGCGTATATGTTATTACCGTGTTCGTATATGTTATTACCGTGTGCGTATATGTTATTACCGTGTCCGTATATGTTATTACCGTGTGCGTATATGTTATTACCGTGTCCGTATATGTTATTACCGTGTGCGTATATGTTATTACCGTGTCCGTATATGTTATTACCGTGTGCGTATATGTTATTACCGTGTGCGTATATGTTATTACCGTGTGCGTATATGTTATTACCGTGTCCGTATATGTTATTACCGTGTGCGTATATGTTATTACCGTGTCCGTATATGTTATTACCGTGTCCGTATATGTTATTACCGTGTCCGTATATGTTATTACCGTGTGCGTATATGTTATTACCGTGTCCGTATATGTTATTACCGTGTCCGTATATATGTTATTACCGTGTCCGTATATGTTATTACCGTGTGCGTATATGTTATTACCGTGTCCGTATATGTTATTACCGTGTGTATATATATATATGTTATTACCGTGTCCGTATATGTTATTACCGTGTGCGTATATGTTATTACCGTGTCCGTATATGTTATTACCGTGTGTATATATATATATATATGTTATTACCGTGTCCGTATATGTTATTACCGTGTGCGTATATGTTGTTACCGTGTCCGTATATGTTATTACCGTGTCCGTATATGTTATTACCGTGTGCGTATATGTTATTACCGTGTCCGTATATGTTATTACCGTGTGCGTATATGTTATTACCGTGTGCGTATATGTTATTACCGTGTCCGTATATGTTATTACCGTGTCCGTATATGTTATTACCGTGTCCGTATGTTATTACCGTGTGCGTATATGTTATTACCGTGTGCGTATATGTTATTACCGTGTGCGTATATGTTATTACCGTGTCCGTATATGTTATTACCGTGTCCGTATATGTTATTACCGTGTCCGTATATGTTATTACCGTGTCCGTATATGTTATTACCGTGTGCGTATATGTTATTACCGTGTCCGTATATGTTATTACCGTGTGTATATATATATATGTTATTACCGTGTCCGTATATGTTATTACCGTGTGCGTATATGTTGTTACCGTGTGCGTATATGTTATTACCGGGTGCGTATATGTTATTACCGGGTGCGTTTATGTTATTACCGTGTCCGTATATGTTATTACCGTGTGCGTATATGTTATTACCGTGTGCGTATATGTTATTACCGTGTGCGTATATGTTATTACCGTGTGCGTATATGTTATTACCGTGTGCGTATATGTTATTACCGTGTGCGTATATGTTATTACCGTGTCCGTATATGTTATTACCGTGTATATATATGTTATTACCGTGTGCGTGTATGTTATTACCGTGTGCGTGTATGTTATTACCGTGTCCGTGTATGTTATTACCGTGTCCGTGTATGTTATTACCGTGTGCGTATATGTTATTACCGTGTGCGTATATGTTATTACCGTGTGCGTATATGTTATTACCGTGTGCGTATATGTTATTACCGTGTGCGTATATGTTATTACCGTGTGCGTATATGTTATTACCGTGTGCGTATATGTTATTACCGTGTCCGTATATGTTATTACCGTGTCCGTATATGTTATTACCGTGTGTGTGTATGTTATTACCGTGTGCGTATATGTTATTACCGTGTGCGTATATGTTATTACCGTGTCCGTATATGTTATTACCGTGTGCGTATATGTTATTACCGTGTGTGTGTATGTTATTACCGTGTGCGTGTATGTTATTACCGTGTGCGTATATGTTATTACCGTGTCCGTATATGTTATTACCGTGTGCGTATATGTTATTACCGTGTGCGTATATGTTATTACCGTGTCCGTATATGTTATTACCGTGTCCGTATATGTTATTACCGTGTGCGTATATGTTATTACCGTGTGCGTATATGTTATTACCGGGTATATATATGTTATTACCGGGTGCGTATATGTTATTACCGTGTGCGTATATGTTACCGTGTGCGCGTATGTTATTACCGTGTGCGCGTATGTTATTACCGTGTGCGCGTATGTTATTACCGTGTGCGCGTATGTTATTACCGTGTGCGCGTATGTTATTACCGTGTGCGCGTATGTTATTACCGTGTGCGCGTATGTTATTACCGTGTGCGCGTATGTTATTACCGTGTGCGCGTATGTTATTACCGTGTGCGCGTATGTTATTACCGTGTGCGCATATGTTATTACCGTGTGCGCATATGTTATTACCGTGTGCGCATATGTTATTACCGTGTGCGCATATGTTATTACCGTGTGCGCATATGTTATTACCGTGTGCGCATATGTTATTACCGTGTGCGCATATGTTATTACCGTGTGCGCATATGTTATTACCGTGTGCGCATATGTTATTACCGTGTGCGCATATGTTATTACCGTGTGCGCATATGTTATTACCGTGTGCGCATATGTTATTACCGTGTGCGCATATGTTATTACCGTGTGCGTATATGTTATTACCGTGTGCGTATATGTTATTACCGTGTGCGTATATGTTATTACCGTGTGCGTATATGTTATTACCGTGTCCGTATATGTTATTACCGTGTGCGTATATGTTATTACCGTGTGTGTATATATATATATATATGTGTTATTACCGTGTCCGTATATGTTGTTACCGTGTGCGTATATGTTGTTACCGTGTGCGTATATGTTGTTACCGGGTGCGTATATGTTATTACCGTGTGCGTATATGTTATTACCGTGTGCGTATATGTTATTACCGTGTGCGTGTATGTTATTACCGTGTGCGTGTATGTTATTACCGTGTGCGTGTATGTTATTACCGTGTGCGTGTATGTTATTACCGTGTGCGTATATGTTATTACCGTGTCCGTATATGTTATTACCGTGTCCGTATATGTTATTACCGTGTGCGTATATGTTATTACCGTGTGCGTATATGTTATTACCGTGTGCGTATATGTTATTACCGTGTGCGCATATGTTATTACCGTGTGCGCATATGTTATTACCGTGTGCGCATATGTTATTACCGTGTGCGCATATGTTATTACCGTGTGCGCATATGTTATTACCGTGTGCGCATATGTTATTTCCGTGTCCGTATATGTTATTACCGTGTGCGTATATGTTATTACAGTGTCCGTATATGTTATTACCATGTCTCTGTGCATATATGTTTTTTAGGGGTGGGATATTTTTTGTTGTTATTGCAGTAATTCTTGATACATCATTTGTGTTTACTTTATTACACATATAAGGAAAGGTTTATGTAGGTTGATAAAGAAAAACACAACTGGTCTGTGCTGGAGAGAGACACTGCAGGATGGAAGAATGGAGAGAGAGACACTGCAGGATGGAAGAATGGAGAGAGAGACACTGCAGGATGGAAGAATGGAGAGAGAGACACTGCAGGATGGAAGAATGGAGAGAGAGACACTGCAGGATGGAAGAATGGAGAGAGAGACACTGCAGGATGGAAGAATGGAGAGAGAGACACTGCAGGATGGAAGAATGGAGAGAGACACTGCAGGATGGAAGAATGGAGAGAGAGACACTGCAGGATGGAAGAATGGAGAGAGAGACACTGCAGGATGGAAGAATGGAGAGAGACACTGCAGGATGGAGGAATGGAGAGAGAGACACTGCAGGATGGAAGAATGGAGAGAGAGACACTGCAGGATGGAAGAATGGAGAGAGAGACACTGCAGGATGGAAGAATGGAGAGAGAGACACTGCAGGATGGAAGAATGGAGAGAGAGACACTGCAGGATGGAAGAATGGAGAGAGAGACACTGCAGGATGGAAGAATGGAGAGAGAGACACTGCAGGATGGAAGAATGGAGAGAGAGAGACGCTGCAGGATGGAAGAATGGAGAGAGAGACGCTGCAGGATGGAAGAATGGAGAGAGAGAGACGCTGCAGGATGGAAGAATGGAGAGATACACTGCAGGATGGAAGAATGGAGAGCTACACTGCAGGATGGAAGAATGGAGAGATACACTGCAGGATGGAAGAATGGAGAGAGACGCTGCAGGATGGAAGAATGGAGAGAGACGCTGCAGGATGGAAGAATGGAGAGAGACGCTGCAGGATGGAAGAATGGAGAGAGACGCTGCAGGATGGAAGAATGGAGAGAGACGCTGCAGGATGGAAGAATGGAGAGAGACGCTGCAGGATGGAAGAATGGAGAGAGACGCTGCAGGATGGAAGAATGGAGAGATACGCTGCAGGATGGAAGAATGGAGAGATACGCTGCAGGATGGTAGAATGGAGAGATACGCTGCAGGATGGAAGAATGGAGAGAGACGCTGCAGGATGGAAGAATGGAGAGAGACGCTGCAGGATGGAAGAATGGAGAGAGACGCTGCAGGATGGAAGAATGGAGAGAGACGCTGCAGGATGGAAGAATGGAGAGAGAGACGCTGCAGGATGGAAGAATGGAGAGAGAGACGCTGCAGGATGGAAGAATGGAGAGAGAGACGCTGCAGGATGGAAGAATGGAGAGAGAGAGAGACGCTGCAGGATGGAAGAATGGAGAGAGAGAGACGCTGCAGGATGGAAGAATGGAGAGAGAGAGAGACGCTGCAGGATGGAAGAATGGAGAGAGAGAGAGACGCTGCAGGATGGAAGAATGGAGAGAGAGAGAGACGCTGCAGGATGGAAGAATGGAGAGAGAGAGAGACGCTGCAGGATGGAAGAATGGAGAGAGAGAGAGATGCTGCAGGATGGAAGAATGGAGAGAGAGAGAGACGCTGCAGGATGGAAGAATGGAGAGAGAGAGAGACGCTGCAGGATGCTTGAAGTCCAGTGTGACGTGTCCACCATCTGTTCATTTGGGGGCCCCGGCATCTGCTGGTGTTGGTCACTGCGCTTTATTAAGTTCAGGGTCAACGCGTCCGTCTACCAGGAGATTTTGGAGCACTTCATGTTCCTTCCGCAGAAGAGCTTTATGAAGATGCTGCCTTCATTTTCCAGAAAGACTTGGCACCGGCCCACACTGCCAAAAGCACCAAAACCTGGTTCAGTGACCGTGGGATGATCAGAACCGCGGAGAATCTATAGGACATCGCCAGGAGATGGGACCGAACAATGCAGAAGCCACTAATGGAGCATCCTGGTCGTCCATAACACCTCAGCAGTGCCGCAGGCTGATCCCTTCCATCCGCAGTGCCGCAGGCTGATCCCTTCCATCCGCAGTGCCGCAGGCTGATCCCTTCCATCCGCAGTGCCGCAGACTGATCCCTTCCATCCGCAGTGCCGCAGGCTGATCCCTTCCATCCGCAGTGCCGCAGGCTGATCCCTTCCATCCGCAGTGCCTCAGACTGATCCCTTCCATCCGCAGTGCCGCAGGCTGATCCCTTCCATCCGCAGTGCCTCAGACTGATCCCTTCCATCCGCAGTGCCGCAGGCTGATCCCTTCCATCCGCAGTGCCGCAGGCTGATCCCTTCCATCCGCAGTGCTGCAGGCTGATCCCTTCCATCCACAGTGCTACAGGCTGATCCCTTCCATCCACAGTGCTACAGGCTGACCCCTTCCATCCACAGTGCATCAGACTGATCCCTTCCATCCGCAGTGCCGCAGGATGATCTCTCCATCCGCAGTGCCGCAGGCTGATCTCTCCATCCACAGTGCTGCAGGCTGATCCCTTCCATCCACAGTGCATCAGACTGATCCCTTCCATCCGCAGTGCCGCAGGCTGATCCCTTCCATCCGCAGTGCCGCAGGCTGATCCCTTCCATCCGCAGTGCCGCAGGCTGATCCCTTCCATCCGCAGTGCCGCAGGCTGATCCCTTCCATCCGCAGTGCCGCAGGCTGATCCCTTCCATCCGCAGTGCCGCAGGCTGATCCCTTCCATCCGCAGTGCCGCAGGCTGATCCCTTCCATCCGCAGTGCCGCAGGCTGATCCCTTCCATCCGCAGTGCCGCAGGCTGATCCCTTCCATCCGCAGTGCCGCAGGCTGATTCCTTCCATCCGCAGTGCCGCAGGCTGATCCCTTCCATCCGCAGTGCCGCAGGCTGATTCCTTCCATCCGCAGTGCCGCAGGCTGATCCCTTCCATCCACTGTGCCGCAGGCTGATCCCTTCCATCCGCAGTGCCGCAGGCTGATCCCTTCCATCCACTGTGCCGCAGGCTGATCTCTCCACTGTGCCGCAGGCTGATCTCTCCATCCACTGTGCCGCAGGTACATATGCTTATACTTTCACAGGTCCCTTATTGTTCTATGTACAGTCCTTGTTTTCTTCATTTCATGTAATATTCTGATTTTCTGAGATTGTGGAATCTGGTTTTCTTGAGCTGTAATGTAACCGTCACAATTATGACAAATCACGGCTTGAACTATTTCGCTTTGCACGTAATGATTCTCATATATTAGTTTCGCCTTTTAAGTTGCTTTACTGAAATAAATGAACTTTTGCACAATATTAACATTTTTTGAGTTTCACCTGTATAAATGGTTTTAATCCTATAAAGTCCAAAGCAGAACAGGTGAACAGTATGTGGAGAATGGGCGCCAAAAATCTGCAGTCGGTCAGTGCCCCTGAATCTCTGAATGAATTCACCCGCTGCACTATATGTCACACGATAACATCTGAGGATTATCTCACTGTACATGAATCCATAAAGTGTCATGGAGGCGGGGCTGAGCTGCACGATGCACGTCCCCCTCCACCCCTCCTCGTTCTGATGATTGATGTACAGGGCTCAGTGCTGCAAGCCAAACAGAAAGGGGTGGGCGAGGGAGCCCCGCCTCTGACACTTCAACTTGGAAGGAAAACATGATTTTATAATTCTACAAACCATCAGCTGGGAGTTGTCATTAGTCTCTTCCCCTTATCAGCTGTCGGCCCATGTCTACAGCCCGAGCATCATATAAAGCCGTCACATTCCCTTATAAACACCTTTTCCCTTACAGATGTGTAAAAGTGTCGTCCTTTGGGACCCTGTCTCACTTTACTAAAGAAAACAAGGTGAGTGTAACGTATTCTAATGTCAGATGAATGTGCAGGCTATGTAGTGTTGGGAGAATTAGGATATATATATATATATATATATATATATATATATATATATATATATATATACACACATATAGGTTAGACCCAGATCTCAGGTCAGTATCTGAGTGTTTGGCTGTTTTAAGGTTGAAGCTGAGTCCATCCTCACAGTCATTTATTATTAACATCAGGTCACATTACAGGAGGAGGGGCAGGAAGACAGCACAGTCTCAGGCAGTACTATCTGTATATACATGATCACAGGAGGCAGTACTATCTGTATACACACGATCACAGGAAGCAGTACTATCTGTCTATACACACGATCACAGGAGGCAGTACTATCTGTCTATACACACGATCACAGGAGGCAGTACTATCTGTATATACACGATCACAGGAGGCAGTACTATCTGTATATACACACGATCACAGGAGGCAGTACTATCTGTCTATACACACGATCACAGGAGGCAGTACTATCTGTCTATACACACGATCACAGGAGGCAGTACTATCTGTATATACACGATCACAGGAGGCAGTACTATCTGTATATACACACGATCACAGGAGGCAGTACTATCTGTCTATACACACGATCACAGGAGGCAGTACTATCTGTATATACACGATCACAGGAGGCAGTACTATCTGTATATACATGATCACAGGAGGCAGTACTATCTGTATATACACGATCACAGGAGGCAGTACTATCTGTATATACATGATCACAGGAGGCAGTACTATCTGTATATACACGATCACAGGAGGCAGTACTATCTGTATATACACGATCATAGGAGGCAGTACTATATGTATATACACACACGATCACAGGAGGCAGTACTATCTGTCTATACACACGATCACAGGAGGCAGTACTATCTGTCTATACACACGATCACAGGAGGCAGTACTATCTGTATATACACGATCACAGGAGGCAGTACTATCTGTATATACATGATCACAGGAGGCAGTACTATCTGTATATACACACGATCACAGGAGGCAGTACTATCTGTCTATACACACGATCACAGGAGGCAGTACTATCTGTCTATACACACGATCACAGGAGGCAGTACTATCTGTCTATACACGATCACAGGAGGCAGTACTATCTGTATATACATGATCACAGGAGGCAGTACTATCTGTCTATACACACGATCACAGGAGGCAGTACTATCTGTATATACACGATCACAGGAGGCAGTACTATCTGTATATACACACGATCACAGGAGGCAGTACTATCTGTCTATACACACGAACACAGGAGGCAGTACTATCTGTATATACACGATCACAGGAGGCAGTACTATCTGTATATACATGATCACAGGAGGCAGTACTATCTGTATATACACGATCACAGGAGGCAGTACTATCTGTATATACATGATCACAGGAGGCAGTACTATCTGTATACACACGATCACAGGAGGCAGTACTATCTGTATATACATGATCACAGGAGGCAGTACTATCTGTATACACACGATCACAGGAAGCAGTACTATCTGTCTATACACACGATCACAGGAGGCAGTACTATCTGTATATACACGATCACAGGAGGCAGTACTATCTGTATATACATGATCACAGGAGGCAGTACTATCTGTATATACACGATCACAGGAGGCAGTACTATCTGTATATACATGATCACAGGAGGCAGTACTATCTGTATACACACGATCACAGGAGGCAGTACTATCTGTATATACATGATCACAGGAGGCAGTACTATCTGTATACACACGATCACAGGAAGCAGTACTATCTGTCTATACACACGATCACAGGAGGCAGTACTATCTGTCTATACACACGATCACAGGAGGCAGTACTATCTGTCTATACACACGATCACAGGAGGCAGTACTATCTGTCTATACACACGATCACAGGAGGCAGTACTATCTGTGTATACACGATCACAGGAGGCAGTACTATCTGTGTATACACGATCACAGGAGGCAGTACTATCTGTATACACACGATCACAGGAGGCAGTACTATCTGTATATACACGATCACAGGAGGCAGTACTATCTGTATATACACGATCACAGGAGGCAGTACTATCTGTATATACACGATCACAGGAGGCAGTACTATCTGTATATACACGATCACAGGAGGCAGTACTAGCTGTATATACACGATCACAGGAGGCAGTACTATCTGTATATACACGATCACAGGAGGCAGTACTATCTGTATATACACGATCACAGGAGGCAGTACTATCTGTATACACACGATCACAGGAGGCAGTACTATCTGTATACACACGATCACAGGAGGCAGTACTATCTGTATACACACGATCACAGGAGGCAGTACTATCTGTATATACACGATCACAGGAGGCAGTACTATCTGTATATACACGATCACAGGAGGCAGTACTATCTGTATACACACGATCACAGGAGGCAGTACTATCTGTATACACACGATCACAGGAGGCAGTACTATCTGTATACACACGATCACAGGAGGCAGTACTATCTGTCTATACACACGATCACAGGAGGCAGTACTATCTGTCTATACACACGATCACAGGAGGCAGTACTATCTGTGTATACACGATCACAGGAGGCAGTACTATCTGTATATACACGATCACAGGAGGCAGTACTATCTGTGTATACACGATCACAGGAGGCAGTACTATCTGTGTATACACGATCACAGAGGCAGTACTATCTGTATACACACGATCACAGGAGGCAGTACTATCTGTATACACACGATCACAGGAGGCAGTACTATCTGTATATACACGATCACAGGAGGCAGTACTATCTGTATATACACGATCACAGGAGGCATGACTAGGGGATCTGCTACTTACTCTGTGACCCCGTACCACCCTGCCACCCCCATCAATAACCACATTACAACCTTATTTGGTGGAAAAGGCCACAGCGGCCACATTTATTAAATAACCAAAATAAAATAAATATATACTTTAACTTTACAATAACACAGAAACAGTCGGGTAAACATTACCCATTAACATTATAACATTTACAAATACCATAGTGCATAACAGTGTAAACAGTTTTCCATTTCCTACCCCAAAGGTAAGGGGACCTGAAGGCAACCTGAGTTATTCCCCGGGCTCCTACTTTGCCCTTGGCCGTAAATCAACGACCCAAGGACACCCCTTCAGAGCCCCCCGTTTTCCACCTCAACCGCTGAGGTGTCACCAGTGACTGGGGCACCGCCCCCAGCCCTACCACACCATTCTGTTCACACCTCACTCCAATTCTCCATCAAGTGCCTCCAGGTCCCCCTCCCCCACTACCTGCCACGACTGCCTTGTGTGACTCCTCACTCACGGCCGACCACCCACAACCCGACTGCTCTCACCACCACCTCCCTAATTTCTAGAACCCACAAATCCATCCCGAGGGGGTTCAGATGGACGCTGTCAGCGTCCATAAAATCCCAGGAAGGAGTCTCCAACTCCCTGTGGCGCACAACCAGGCCCCCGTTCCGCGACATGAAACGACCCACCACCCGACCACGACCACCGCCCACCACGGACGACCGAACGCGCCTCCCTCCACTTGAACCGCGCCACAATGTCCGACCAGACCACCACAATCCCGGGGAAGGACTACCAGATCCTCAGCATGTCCAATTTAATATCCCTCATCAAGGCTCTGGCCGTCCGACCCCCAAGATCATTGCCCCCTAGGTGGACTACCAACACGTTGGGGGGCCTGTCCAGCGCCGCGTACATTTGCAAGAGGGGAAGCAGTCCCGCCCACTGCAAACCCCCCGACCAATCCACCGCACCTGAGCCTGTTCCCTGTCCAGACCCAACTGCCTCCCAGCCGGGCGAACATCAGCGCGCGAGGCCCCACGCCTCACGTACGAATGTCCCACGATCCAGACCAAGCACGGCTGACCCCCTGTAAGACATAAACACGAAAACAACCCATCACTATTCATGCCTTACTCCACCCACATATATTGTCCCTAAAACAAAATAAACACCCACAGAAAGACACGCCCACCCCCCTACAACATCTGCGGGCGCACATATAACCGGAACCGGTCAGATTCCCACCTACCAATCCTCCGTATCGCCTCAGGCCCCAAACCCCACCGGGACGCTTCTGTAGCCGCTCCTATCCGAAAGGAGTGCGAGCTGAACCCACCCGCATCCTTCCCCAGCTTTTCCAGGCAAAAACGAAAAACCTGCACAAATTGGTACCGGGACAAAAATTCCCCGTTCGCATGAACCAGCAGAGGGCCCCCCATCACAGTCCGAACCCCCAAGTACTCCTGAAAACAATGCACCGGACACATGCCCCCACCACCCAACGCCGCCAATCTCACAGCAAATCCCCTCCCCAGCTGGTCCGTTTTGGACCTGCGCACTTTACACACTAACACAGAACCTTCTAAGCAAACATCCCCAAACAACAAACCTCCCTCCCGAACCTTACTAGGCGCGACCAACTCCGAAACCCGGAACGCCCCAAAAAACGCCAGCGAGAAAGCCAGCCGAAACAGCAACACCTCAAAACCAGACGAACACACCGTCCCCAAGACCCCCCCCTATATCCGCCAGCAGCTGGAAAGAAACGGGCCGCCGAACATCACGCTGCACCACACCTCTCCGAAAACCCCTGGCAGCCAAACGCACCCTAAACGATTTAGTGACATCAGACAACCCCTGACACCTAAACCAGAACCCCAGAGCCGCCATCCGGCAGCTCAGCCCCGACGGGACACTCCATATCCCCAAACAATCTCCCAATGTAAAACAAAACTGCCACTTCCAATCCCATCGATCAAAACCCCCAACTCCGCCACCAAAAGCTCCCATTCCCGCCAACACTTACTATACCCCGCCCAGGTGCTATCACAGACCGACCGACGAATCAAGGCAAAGGCCGTTCTCAAACCACTTGCCATAACTCCTCCGGACAGGGGATCCCTGCGACTCCGCCTCCGGCGCCAGCTCCCGAAACCTGTCCCACTGAAAACGAGAGAGAGAGTCAGCAATCTCATTACAGATCCCCGGGACATGCATAGCCACAAACTGCGCGTTCAACAATAAACAGCTTAACACCAAACGCCGCAACAGCCTCACCACCGGAGGCGATCGCGCCGTTTGTGCGTTCACTGCCTGCACCACTCCCAGGTTGTCACACCGGAAACAGATCTTCCGATTGCGCAACTGCTCCCCCCAAATCTCCACCGCCACTACAATTGGAAAAAGTTCCAATAGCGCCAAGTTGCGCACCAAGCCGCCCTCCCGCCATGCCATCGGCCATTCCCCCGTGCACCACTGACCCTGGAAATAAGCGCCGAAGCCACAGCTACCCGACGCATTCGTGAACAGCTCCATGTCCCAGTTGGACACTTGCCGTTCCATGATAATCGACCGCCCGTTATACCTGTCCAAGAATTCCAGCCAAATCCCCAAATCCGCCCGCAAGTCCGCGGACAACCGCACAAAGTGATTCGGCCGTCGCACACCTGCCGTAGCACCCGCCAAACGCCTACAAAAAACCCGCCCCATGGGCATAATACGGCACGCAAAATTGAGGCGGCCTAACAACGACTGCAAGTCCCTCAACTTAATCTTCCGAGTTAGCAACGCCCCCTCAATTGCCCCCTTCAAATCCTGAAGCTTGTCATCCGGCAGCCTACACTCAAAAGCCACCGTGTCAATGACAATGCCCAGGAATTTTAATGCCGTGGACGGCCCCTCCGTTTTGTCGGGTGCTAAAGGCACCCCGAAGCGGGCCGCCACCCTCTCCATCGTCTGCAGCAAAATCGCACAGGTCGCCCTACCAGCTTGACCCACGAACAAAAAATCGTCGAGGTAATGTAGCACCGAAGGCACTTGAGCCTCCAACCGCACTACCCACTCTAAAAACGTGCTATAAAACTCAAAAAATGAACAAGAAATAGAACAGCCCATAGGAAGGCAACGATCCACAAAAAACTGTCCCTCCCAAC